>NC_053026.1:108979134-109109574 GCF_003073215.2 Triticum urartu | reverse complement strand
GTGGGGGAGAGGAGGGACTTCATACACCAGCCCCTGGCGCCTCCCTCTCTCCCCGTTACGTCTCTCTCTCGTAGTATAGGCGAAGCCCTGCTACTGTGACACCCTGCATCCACCACCACGCCGTCGTGCTGCTGGATCTTCATCAACCTCTCCTTCCCCCTTGCTAGATCAAGAAGGAGGAGACGTCTCCCGTCCCGTACGTGTGTTGAACGCGGAGGTGCCGTCCGTTCGACGCTTGGTCATCGGTGATTTGGATCACGTCGTGTACGACTACATCATCACCGTTCTTTGAACGCTTCCGCACGCGATCTACAAAGGTATGTAGATGCATCCGATGACTCGTTGCTAGATGAACTCCTAGATGGATCTTGGTGAAACGAGTAGGAAAAATTTTGTTTTCTGCAACGTTCTCCATCATGGATATCTCCTCCTTTGTAACCGACCTTGTGTAACCCTAACCCTATCCGGTGTCTATATAAACCAGAGGGTTGTAGTCCATAGGCAATCAACTCCATATACAACAATCATACCATAGGCTAGCTTCTAGGGTTTAGCCTCCTTGATCTCGTGGTAGATCTACTCTTGTACTACCCATATCATCAATATTAATCAAGCAGGAGTAGGGTATTACCTCCATCGAGAGGGCCCGAACCTGGGTAAAAAACATCGTGTCCCTTGTCTCCCGTTACCATCTGGCCTAGACGCACAGTTCGGGACCCCCTACCCGAGATCCGCCGGTTTTGACACCGACAATGACCCCTCCAAGAAGCAACCCAAGCGCCGATGTGAGCGGCGCCGCTCTGAGTCCCGCCAAAGAAAAAGTGGTGATACCAGCACAGGAGATAATAACACTCCGGATAGTGCCGAAGAAAACAACAATCCCCTCCAGCAAGATTTAGAGCAGGAGGATGGAGGAGCCAGCCCTCCTGAGAGAGCGGCAGATGGAGATACGGAGGATGATAATTACATGCCCCCCTTTGAAGACGAGGCAAGACTCGGAGACGACGAATTCACTGTGCCAGAGGATCCCGTCGAACAAGAGCGCTTCAAACGCCGGCTTATAGCCACGGCAAATAGCCTTAAGAAAAAGCAGCAGCATCTTCAAGCTGATCAGGATCTGCTAGCTGACAGATGGACTGAAGTCCTCGCGGCCGAGGAATATAAACTCGAGTGCCCCTCCAAGAGTTACCCAAAGTGCAGGTTGCTACCCCGACTGGAGGAAGAAGTGTATGATGCAGATGACCGGCCACCTCGTGGCCGCGATAGAGAGGCATTCCAGCCAAAAACTCAGCCTGCACCCCGACGCCATTCAAATAAAAAGGCATGGGGAGATACGCCAGACCTGCGAGACATATTGGAGGACAAAGCAAAGCATGCAAGATCGATCTACGGATCACGAGGGCGTGCCACTCTGCGAGATGATAAACGTCACACCGGATACAGTAAAAGCAAATCCAGCCGGGCCGAACACAGCGGGTGTCGGTGTCAAAACCGGCGGATCTCGGGTAGGGGGTCCCAAACTGTGCATCTAGGATCGATGGTAACAGGAGGCAGGGGACACAATGTTTACCCAGGTTCGGGCCCTCTTGATGGAGGTAATACCCTACGTCCTGCTTGATTGATATTGATGATATGAGTATTAGAAGAGTTGATCTACCACGAGATCGAAGAGGCTAAACCCTAGAAGCTAGCCTATGGTATGATTGTCTATATATATTCTATCGACTAGCCTGGCCTCGGTTTATATAATGCACCAGAGGCCTAGGATAACAAGAGTCCTAGCCAAATACGCCGATGGGGAGAAGTCCTTGTCTTGATCACCAAGTCTTGTGGAATCTTCCTTGTATGCGGAAGCTGTCCGAACTGGACCATGAGTATACAGCCATGGGGGTGCTCGGCCCAATCTAACAGATCGGGAGATGACGTGGTGAGTACCCCCTAGTCCAGGACACTGTCAGTAGCCCCCTGAACTGGTCTTCAAGTTAGGGACGCTCCTCGATTCTTCCGAACTATTCTTCATCTTCGGTCGTCGTTCTTGAAAACTGGTTCATCAAATCTTCTCATCTTCGATCTTGAGGATCGCCGAAATGCATTCGACAAGTTTGTACGTCGGGTATCCGAGGAGCCCCTTTAAGTTTCCGGCCTTTATCAATGCCTTGTTATTTTTATGCCACACCTCGGGTTTTGAAGTTGTTCCCGGGAGGCAGTGTCCTCTTGCGTCCGAGCTCCAACGATGGACTGCATTCGAGGTATCTTTTGCAGCCGAGCACCAACGCCGGACCACTTCCGAGCTCCAACGCCGGAATGTATCCGAGCTCCAACGCCGGACTGTATTCGAGCTCCAACGCCGGACTATGTCCAAGCTCCAACGCCGGACTATGTCCAAGCTCCAATGCCGGACTGTCATAAATCACCTTCGTTCAAAAAAAGTTGAAGGAGTTTAGCCGATCTTAATGCCGGAAATGCCCTCTATGGAGCCAGCCACTAGCGCCCGGGTTTTATGCCGGACTGCTTCTAAGGTGGTGCACCACCCCGACCGTGGGCCGATTTTTTGTCAATATTTTTGATTGGTGCAATTTATTCTCTGCCGAGATATACAGCCAGTAGCCCTCAAGGTGTGTATCAGTCCAAAACCCGAGATGCAGTTGAAGGATGATGTAAGACCGCTGATCCGAGTAGCCGCTGAGACTCGGGTTGATTTGCAAAATCGGCCTGAGGATCAAGTCCTAGCTCGGCAGAATACTTCGGGACACAAAAAGCGGCATGCTCAGTCCTCGAGACTCAGGTTGGGTGTGGCCGACCAACCCGAGGATCAAAATCTCCTCAGAAACTGTCTTGCGCTTAAAATTTTCTGCATTGAACAGGCAATGCAGTAGCCCCCGAGACACTGGTCGGGTCGCAACACCAGATCAGGGGATCGATACGCCCCTTTAATATTAGTAAATGATAAGCCCGAAGCCCAGTAGCCCCCGAGCCTTAATGCGGGCACGGGTGGCCGAATTAAGGATCGATGTCTAGAGTAAAATCACAAAATATGTGTAATGATTCTATGTATCCAAGTACTTTACATCATTAATGCTCGGATCCGTATTGTACAAAACTTTGTTGACCGACCATCGGCTTCCACCTCCTCGGCCAGTAGCCAAGGAGTGCTTGTCCTACTTTATAAAGCCTTTATGAGGGCAAAGATTTACGACAAACAAGGCAATCTAGCCATACGGTTTTATAAACAAAGGTATGCAGAGAGATATATTATATTACTGTTTAACATAATAAATGTCTTCCAAATAAAATAGTCCCGCTATCATTTCCTTTCTTTGGGTTGTCATGCTAAGCATGATCAGGAAACCTCAGCAATAATGTAAGAGCAAAATATCGAGGATTTAGTTTGGGAGGCCAGTTAATAGCCACCGGTAGTGTTCTGCGACAGTCGAGGTCAAGCCGTAAACACTTCGGCCATTGTTATGAATGGCCCGTCATTTAACACCGTCATCGGATTGCTGACCAGTTTACGCTTATTGTGACAGTCAGTTTTCGGCTTTCTCCACTGAGGTGCTTAACCATGTGAGCTAGAAGCACAATCGCAGTGGTTCTCCCTTTACACACCTAGCCGAACATAGCGGAACGTAGGAGGCAAGCGCAGGAGCCGGGCAACCAAACTATTGACCGAAGACACAATTCGAAACCAATGCATATATAATGATATCCGGGAATGGTTTTGCCGAATCTATAAAGGTGTCCGGCATTGCTTTGTGAGACTTGTGCTGGAAACACACAAATAGTTTAAAGGTGCCATAAGCTTGGAAAACCAAAAAAAAAACGTCAGTAAAAACTTGACGTCCGAACAAGATCAAGTGTTCGGTGCCAATCCAAAAATTGGGGAAAAATTGTGCTTCTGTCGTGCATTAATATTACACATCCGATCTCAAGACTTCAAGTGGGTCAGCCTACGGCTGCAGCCTCCTATCCCGAAGGAGGAGTGCTTCTCGCTAGACCAGTTTAGCGAACTAAACTCGAGCGGACACTAGAGAGAAAATGGGTTATCGGGCTATTGACCACACACTCACGTCGAAAAAGGAGTGATAGAAAAAGACTTTGCAACGACCAAGAATAAAACACATTTACTATAAAATAGCTCATATAAATTTTAAGAGCCCCCAAGTGACTTGGGTAAAAGAATTTTATGTATAATGATTGTATGTACCGAAGTACTTATATCATATCTTTGTTCAACCGAACTTTAAACGCGTATTAACCGACCGTCGGCTTCTCCCTCTTCGGCCAAGGACCGAAAAGTGTTATGTACTCCACCTATCAAGAATATCGACAGTGTTTCCGATAACCAGGCAACCGGGCCATAAGGTTGTAACAGCCAAAGCGCGCTCAGGGAACTTATGCTATATTATAGACGAAGTGTAAGAAGCATCTTCGAAGAAAATAGTACCCCCAACGATACCTTTCTTCGGTGCTCATTATTGCTATGAGACTTGTGCAATAGATTTTTTTTGTAATCATGAGTTCCGTTGTGTGCTGACCATGATTGAAAACAATAAGAGTGCTAGCTTTCGGCTTCACCCAGTCTGAGGTCAGAGCTCGGAGGACCCGGTCGTGACAATCGCAGAGGTGCTCCCTTTACTCCCTAGCCGAACAATCAGGAACGTAGGGGTAAGCACAGGAGCCAGGCAACCCAGCTTGCAAATCGCTTAAGTCAATATGGTGCATATTGTGGCGTCATACACGAACAAGGAACGAAGCCGTACAAGTATAATCATATGCAAGAGAAAAAGCTCCATAAAGGAAGCCCCCAAATAAACGTGGTATTTGAATATGTGTGTCACAAACAAAGTTTGGACAAGGAAATTTTTTACAAGCAACTTTTTCCAAAAAAGTATAATGCTAGGTCGAACCGAACACAAGTTAAAAATTAAAACTTTGAGCATGAAAGCGACTTAGCTGGTTAATGTGTTCGGCATTGATGATGCGGTCCGAGCTTGATGCGGGACAAGGTTCCATCCCCCAAGCCGGTCTCGAGGTGGCGGATCAGAGAGCTCGACACGCCAAAGTGGTGACATAGCACGGTCAACGCAGACCGGCAGAATGATGACGAAGTCCCCGGATCATTTTCCTGTGCACAAAAAATAGTGCAAACCGGAGATAATAGTAATAATAATAATTAAAAAAATCGTTGCATTATAAATAATTTATGCAAAGTGAGTAATAAAAGAAATATGGCCTGGCGCCGAAGTCAATGTCGATGCAGGGCGTCGGCGTGATGCAGTAAAGGCGTGGCAAAGCCTGAATTCACAGGTCGGTCCGAGTTCCGGATGCGGCGTTCGCTGGACAATGTATGGAAACTGACCAAACCACCACGCGACCGTCGTTAATGCGGCCATTATTTGATAGACCTATGTACAGATGATGGACAAAGCAGAGTAATAATTCTTTGGGAAAAATAAACCCAAACAATCAAAAAATACTAGGATTAATAGCACCTGGTTTATTTGTTGTAGCAATCCGAAGAAAGGTTATTCCCAAAGTTGGGACTCGATCCGCACACACATTGCCTGATGGGCGATAAAGCGACGGGATGGCAGTGCTGGCAAAGGTTGGCTCGCCGAGGCAAAGTCCTCGGTCCAGCTAATGTGACGGAGCTGATCGGTTAGTGACGCCGAAGTCTCCGGAGTAGGTTGATGAAGAGATGGCGAAGCCCCCGGTCCAGCCAAGATGTCGAAGCCTCGACGTCAGCCGATGAGTCGAAATAGGTCGGCGTGATGGACACCAGCTTGAAGAAGCAATAGTGCGGCCCTACTGATGCAGGTCGTGACGTGGTCGATGCCGGCTTGATGAAGTGACCGTGCGGCGATGCCGGTATGCCCGCTCCGTGTAATCCGTGGGGCGGCGATGTTGGTGATGATTTATCCTTCGCGATGCCAGACTCTTGTTCGGCTTGCCGAGATGATGATCTGAGCTCGGCTCAACAAAGTGACGACGTGTCTAGCGCAGGTCGGCAGCTTTGGAGCAATATCGCCAGACTGGTTTGACACCAGCATGATGATGAAGGCGACCTCCGGGGAGGCTTAAAAATTTGCGGGTGCATTTTTAAAAACAACGCACAATACCCTAGAAGATAATTCCTCTAAAAAGCTTGTCCAATGTCACGTTCATAAAGAAACATGAATTCGGGTCGGATCCGTATTCGTGCAGAAAACGGATCCGAAAATTGATCCACTCATCGGAAGGTTCCCGGAGTTTGAACCGTCGGATCGAGCTGAAATTTGGAGGGGTGGTAGATATGGGAATTCCACAGTAGATGAACGGTTGGATCTTCCAAAGGACCTCCGAGCTAGGCTCTGGAGACCACGCCCTAAACTCGTTCAGATTCCCGTCTAGATTTGACAGGGCTCCGGTATATCGTAGATTGTCGGAGATTCCTCCATCGGAACTGGACGAAATTTTGCATGGCTGTTGTAGACTCATTCCGCACAATTATACCAAAGGGATCGTCAAAGAGATGCTCTAAGAGGTGGTTGCAGTGGATACAAGTTTGCTGTTTGGAAAAACAGCACGATCGCCCGAGGGCAATGTTGACTTTGAGCCCCCGAGCTCCATGAATGATTCCTCCATGATCTTGATAGAGATCGGAGTTGATGTTGATGAAGGCCCTCGTCCGAACATGATGATCGGAGATGGACTATGGTCCTCGGTCGAGCCAAGCTGACCAGTCCAGCCGGCGACGAAGATGCCGGCATCGCAGTTGACCTGCAGACGAGCTATCGATCCTTTTGCCGATCACACAGCGAAACTCTCAATGAAAGCACCAATGTCGGTGTCAAAACCAGCGGATCTCGGGTAGGGGGTCTCAAACTATGCGTCTAGGATCGATGGTAACAGGAGGCAGGGGACACGATGTTTACCCAGGTTCGGGCCCTCTTGATGGAGGTAATACCCTACATCCTGCTTGATTGATATTGATGATATGAGTATTACAAGAGTTGATCTACCACGAGATCGAAGAGGCTAAACCCTAGAAGCTAGCCTATGGTATGATTGTCTGTTTATATTCTATCGACTAGCCTGGCCTCGGTTTATATAATGCACCAGAGGCCTAGGATAACAAGAGTCCTAGCCGAATACGCTGGTGGGGAGAAGTCCTTGTCTTGATCGCCAAGTCTTGTGGAATCTTCCTTGTATGCGGCAGCTGTCCGAACTGGCCCATGAGTATACGGCCATGGGGGTGCTCGGCCCAATCTAACAGATCGGGAGATGACGTGGTGAGTACCCCCTAGTCCAGGACACCGTCAGCGGGCAAGACCCATTCGAGCTACGTCGTGATATAGCCCAATACAGAGGCGCCGCACACCCCTTATGCTTCATAGACGAAGTAATGGATCATCAAATCACAGAAGGTTTTAAACCTGTAAATATTGAATCAGACGACGACACAACCGATCCCGCGGTATGGATCGAGGATTTCCTCCTCCACATCCACATGGCCCGCGGTGATGACTTACACGCCATCAAATACCTCCCACTAAAGCTCAAGGGACCAGCGCGGCATTGGCTTAACAGCTTGCCAGCAGAGTCCATTAGCTGTTGGGAAGATCTGGAAGCCGTATTCCTCGACAACTTTCAGGGCACTTATGTGCGGCCACCAGATGCCGATGACTTGAGCCACATAATTCAGCAGCCAGAAGAATCGGCCAGGCAATTCTGGACTCGGTTCCTAACAAAGAAAAATCAAATCGTCGACTGTCCGGATGTAGAGGCCTATCGGCTTTCAAACACAACATCCGCGATGAATGGCTAGCCCGGCACCTTGGTCAGGAAAAGCCGAAATATATGGCAGCCCTCACGAGACTCATGACCTGCTTTTTGTTGGGGAACATAGTAATAATTCAAAATTTTCTACGTATCACCAAGATCAATCTATGGAGTCATCTAGCAACGAGGGAGGAGTGGATCTACATACCCTTGTAGATCGCGCGTGGAAGCGTTCAAGAGAACGGGGTTGGTGGAGTCGTACTCGTCGTGATCCAAATCACCGATGATCCTAGCGCCGAACGAACGGCACCTCCACGTTCAACACACGTACGGAGCAGCGACATATCCTCCTTCTTGATCCAGCAAGGGGGGAGGAGAGGTTGATGGAGATCCAACAGCATGACGGCGTGGTTGTGGAAGTAGCGGGATTCCAACAGGGCTTCGCCAAGCGCTACGGGAGGAGGGAGATGTGTCATGGGAGGGAAAGGGAGGCACCAGGGCTTAGGTATGGTTTCCCTCCCTTCCCCCCACTATATATAGGGCCAAGGGAGAGGGGGGGCGCAGCCTTGGCCCTTCCTCCAAGGAAGGGTGCGGCCAAGGGAGGAGTCCCTCCTCCCCAAGGCACCTCGGAGGTGCCTTCCCCCTTTAGGACTCTTCCTCTCCCTTGATTCTTGGCGCATGGGCCTCTTGGGGCTGGTGCCCTTGGCCCATATAGGCCAAGGCGCACCCCCTACAGCCCAAGTGGCCCCCCGGGGTAGGTGGCCCCACCCGGTGGACCCCCGGGACCCTTCCGGTGGTCCCGGTACAATACCGGTGACCCCGAAACTAGTCCCGATGGCCGAAATAGCACTTCCTATATATAATTCTTTACCTCCGGACCATTCCGGAACTCCTCGTGACGTCCGGGATCTCATACGGGACTCCGAACAACTTTCGGGTTACCGCATACTAATATCTCTATAACCCTAGCGTCACCGGACCTTAAGTGTGTAGACCCTACGGGTTCAGGAGACATGCAGACATGACCGAGATGTTCTCCGGTCAATAACCAACAACGGGATCTGGATACCCATGTTGGCTCCCACATGTTCCACGATGATCTCATCGAATGAACCACGATGTCAAGGACTTAATCAATCCCGTATACAATTCCCTTTGTCTAGCGGTACGATACTTGCCCGAGATTCGATCGTCGGTATCCTGATACCTTGTTCAATATCGTTACCGGCAAGTCTCTTTACTTGTTTCGTAACACATCATCCCGTGATCAACTCCTTGATCACATTGTGCACATTATGATGATGTCCTACCGAGTGGGCCCAGAGATACCTCTCCGTTTACACGGAGTGACAAATCCCAGTCTCGATTCGTGCCAACCCAACAGACACTTTCGGAGATACCTGTAGTGTACCTTTATAGTCACCCAGTTACGTTGTGACGTTTGGCACACCCAAAGTATTCCTACGGTATCCGGTAGTTGCACAATCTCATGGTCTAAGGAAATGATACTTGACATTAGAAAAGCTTTAGCATACGAACTACATGATCTTGTGCTAGGCTTAGGATTGGGTCTTTGTCCATCACATCATTCTCCTAATGATGTGATCCCGTTATCAATGACATCCAATGTCCATGGTCAGGAAACCATAACCATCTATTGATCAACGAGCTAGTCAACTAGAGGCTTACTAGGGACATGGTGTTGTCTATGTATCCACACATGTATCTGAGTTTCCTATCAATACAATTCTAGCATGGATAATAAACGATTATCATGAACAAGGAAATACAATAATAACTAATTTATTATTGCCTCTAGGGCGTATTTCCAACAGTCTCCCACTTGCACTAGAGTCAATAATCCAGTTCACATCGATATGTGATTAACACTCAAGGTCACATCCCCATGTGACTAACACCCAAAGAGTTTACTAGAGTCAATAATCTAGTTCACATTACCATGTGATTAGCACTCGATGAGTTCTGGGTTTGAACATGTTATGCTTGTGAGAGATGTTATAGTCAACGGGTCTGAATCTTTCAGATCCGTATGTACTTCGCAAATCTCTATGTCATCTTGTAGATGCAGCTACTATGCTATATTTGGAGCCATTTCAAATAACTGTTCTACTTGGAGCTATTCTAAATTGTTGCTCCATTATACGTATCCGGTATCACTACTTAGAGCTATCCGGATAGGTGTTAAGCTTGCATTGACATAACTCTTTACATCGAACTCTTTATCACCTCCATAATCGAGAAAATTCCTTAGTCCACTAGTTACTAAGGATAACTTTGACCGCTATCCTGTGATCCATTCTTGGATCACTCTTGTACCCCTTGATTGACTCATGGCAAGGCACATTTCAGGTGCGGTACACACCATAGCATACTGTAGAGCCTATGTCTTAAGCATAGGGGACGACCTTCGTCCTTTCTCTCTATTCTGCCATGGTCGAGCTTTAAGTCTTAACTTCATACCTTACAACTCAGGCAAGAACTCCTTCTTCGACTGATCCATCTTGAACACCTTCAAGATCATGTCAAGGTATGTGCTCATTTGAAAGCACTATTAAGCGTTTTGATCTATCCTTATAGATCTTGATGCTCAATGTTCAAGTAGCTTAATCCAGGCTTTCCATTGAAAAACACTTTCCAAATAACCCTATATGCTTTCCAGAAATTCTACGTCATTTCTGATCAACAATATGTCAACAACATATATTCATCAGGAATTCTATAGTGCTCCCACTCACTTCTTTGGAAATACAAGTTTCTCATAAACTTTGTATACACCCAAAATCTTTGATCATCTCATCAAAGCATACATTCCAACTCCGAGATGCTTAGTCCAGTCCTTAGAAGGATTGCTGGAGCTTTGCATACTTATTAGCATCTTTCAGGATTGACAAAACCTTCCGGTTGTATCACATACAACCTTTCCTCAAGAAAATTGTCGAGGAAACAATGGTTTTTGGCATCCTATCTGCAAGATTTCACATATAATGCAGTAATTGCTAATATAATTCCAACAGACTCTTAGCATTGCTACGAGTGAGAAAGTCTCATCGCAGTCAACTCCTTGAACTTGTCGGAAAACATCTTAACGACAAGTCGAGCTTTCTTAATGGTGATACTTACCATCATTGTCCGTCTTCCTTTTAAAATCCATATGTACCTAACAGCCTTACAACCATCAAGTAGTTCTTCCAAAGTCTACACTTTGTTTTCATACATGGATCCTATCTCGGATTTTATGGCCTCGAGCCATTTATCGGAATCCAGGCCCACCATCGCTTCTCCATAGCTCGTAGGTTCATTGTTGTCTAGCAACATGACTTCCAAGACAGGATCACGTACCACTCTGAAGTAGTACGCATCCTTGTCATCCCACGAGGTTTGGTAGTGACTTGATCTGAAGTTTCATGATCACTATCATAAGCTTCCACTTCAATTGGTGTAGGTGCCACAGGAACAACTCCCTGTGCCCTGTCACACACTAGTTGAAGAGACGGTTCAATAACCTCATCAAGTCTCCACCATCCTCCCACTCAATTCTTTCGAGAGAAACTTTTCCTCGAGAAAGAACCCGATTCTAGAAACAATCCCTTATTGCTTTCGAATCTGAGACAGGAGGTATACCCAACTGTTTTGGGTGTCCTATGAAGATGCATTTATCCACTTTAGGTTCGAGCTTATCAGCCTGGAACTTTTTCACATAAGCGTCGCAGCCCCAAACTTTTAAGAAATGACAGCTTAGGTTTCTCTAAACCATAGTTCATACGGTGTCATCTCATCGGAATTACATGGTGCCCTATTTAAAGTGAATGTGGTTGTCTTTAATGTCTAAACCATAAACTATCGTGGTAATTCGATAAGAGACATCATGGTATGCATCATATCCAATAGGGTGCAGTTATGATGTTCGGACACACCATCACACTATGGTGTTCCAGGCTATACTAGTTGTGAAACAATTTCCACAATATCTTAATTCTGTGCCAAACTCGTAATTCAGATATTTATCTCTATGATCATATCATAGATATTTTATCCTCTTGTCACGACGATCTTTCAACTTCACTCTGAAATTACTTGAACCTTTCAATAATTCAGACTCGTGATTCATCAAGTAAATATACTCAACATCTACTCAAATCATCTGTGAAGTAAAAACATAACGATATCCACTACATGCCTCAGCATTCATTGGACTGCACACATCAAAATGTATTACTTCCAACAAGTTGCTTTCTAGTTCCATTTTACTGAAAACGAGGCTTTCACTCATCTTGCCCATGTGGTATGATTTGCATGTCTCAAGTGATTCAAAATCAAGTGAGTCCAAATGATCCATTTGTATAGAGTTTTTGCATGCATATCTACCAACAAACATGGTTTGCATGTCTCAATCCTTTCAAAAATGAGTGAGTCCAAAGATCCATCAACATGGAGCTTCTTCATGCGTTTTATACCGATATGACTTAAGTGGCAGTGCCACAAGTAGGTGGTACTATCATTACTATCCTATATCTTTTGGCATGAACATGTGTATCACTACGATCGAGATTCAATAAACCATTCATTTTAGGCGTAAGACCATTGAAGGTATTATTAAAATAAACAGAGTAACCATTATTCTCCTTAAATGAATAACCGTATCACGATAGACATAATCCAATCATGTCTATGTTCAACGCAAACACCAATCTCAATGGTAGAGGGAGCGTGCGATGCTTGATCATATCAACATTGGAAACACTTCCAACACATATCGTCAGCTCACCTTTAGCTAGTCTCCGTTTATTCCGTAGCTTTTATTCCAACACTACTAACACTTAGCAACTGAACCGGTATCTAATACCCTGGTGCTACTAGGAGTACTAGTAAAGTACACATCAACACAATGTATATCCAATATACTTCTATCGACTTTGCCAGCCTTCTCATCTACCAAGTATCTAGGGTAATTTTGCTCCAATGGCTGTTCCCCTTATTACAGAAGCACTTAGTCTCGGGTTTGGGTTCATCCTTGGGTTTCTTCACTAGAGCAGTAGCTGAATTGCCGTTTCATGAAGTATCCCTTCGTGCCCTTGCCCTTCTTGAAACTAGTGGTTTCACCAACCATCAACAATTGATGCTCCTTCTTGATTTCTACTTTTGTGGTGTCAAACATCGCGAATATCTCAAGGATCATCATATATGTCCCTGATATATTATAGTTCATCATGAAGCTCTAGTAGCTTGGTGGTAATGACTTCGGAGAAACATCACTTTCTCATCTGGAAGATCAACTCCCACTCAATTCAAGCGATTGTTGTACTCAGACAATCTGAGCACAAGTTCAACAATTGAGCTTTTCTCCGTTAGTTTGCAGGCTAAGAAAATCGTCGGAGGTCTTATACCTCTTGACGTGGGCACGAGCCTGAAATCCCAATTTCAGCCCTCGAAACATCCCATATGTTTCGCGACGTTTCAAAACGTCTTTGGTGCCTCAATTCTAAACCATTTAGCATTACGCACTGAACTATCATGTAGTTATCAAAATGTGTATGTCAGATGTTCGCAACATCAACAGACAACATTCGAGGTTTAGCACACTGAGCAGTGCATTAAGGACATAATCCTTTTATGAAGCAATGAGGAAAATCCTCAGTTTATGGACCTAGTCCGCATAATTGCTACTATCAACTTTCAACTAAATTTTCTCTAGGAACATATCTAAACAGTAGAACTGAAGCGCGAGCTACGACATAATTTGCGAAGACCTTTTGACTATGTTCAGGATAATTAAGTTCATCTTATGAACTCCCACTCAGATAGACATCCCTCTAGTCATCTAAGTGATTACATGATCCGAGTCAACTAGGCCGTGTCCGATCATCACGTGAGACGAACTAGTCATCATCGGTGAACATCTTCATGTTGATCGTATCTACCATACGACTCATGCTCGACCTTTCGGTCTCTTGTGTTCCGAGGCCATGTCTGTACATGCTAGGCTCGTCAAGTCAACCTAAGTGTTTCGCGTGTGTAAATCTGTCTTACACCCGTTGTATGTGAACGTTAGAATCTATCACACCCGATCATCACGTGGTGCTTCGAAACAACGAACTGTCGCAACGGTGCACAGTTAGGGGGAACACTTTCTTGAAATTTTAATGAGGGATCATCTTATTTACTACCGTCGTTCTAAGCAAATAAGATGTATAAACATGATAAACATCACATGCAATCAAATAATAGTTACATGATATGGCCAATATCATATAGCTCCTTTGATCTCCATCTTGGGGCTCCATGATCTCTTGTCACCGGCATGACACCATGATCTCCATCATCATGATCTCCATCATCGTGTCTTCTTGAAGTTGTCTCGTCATCTATTACTTCTACTACTACAGCTAACGGTTAGAAATAAAGTAAAGTAATTACATGACGTTTATGTTGACACGCAGGTCATAAATAAATAAAGACAACTCCTATGGCTCCTGCCGGTTGTCATACTCATCGACATGCAAGTCGTGATTCCTATTACAAGAACATGATCAATCTCATACATCACATATCATTCATCACATTCTTTTTGGCCATATCACATCACATAGCATACCCTGCAAAAACAAGTTAGACGTCCTCTAATTGTTGTTTGCATGTTTTACGTGGCTGCTATGGGTTTCTAGCAAGAACGTTTCTTACCTACGCAAAACCACAACGTGATATGCCAATTGCTATTTACCCTTCATAAGAACCCTTTTCATCGAATCCGATCCGACTAAAGTGGGAGAGACAGACACCCGCTAGCCACCTTATGCAACTAGTGCATGTCAGTCGGTGGAACCAGTCTCACGTAAGATTACGTGTAAGGTCGGTCCGGGCCGCTTCATCCCACGATGCCGCCGAATCAAGATAAGACTAGTAACGGCAAGTATATTCAACAATATCAACGCCCACAACTACTTTGTGTTCTACTCGTGCATAGAAACTACGCATAGACCTGGCTCTGATACCACTGTTGGGGAACGTAGTAATAATTCAAAATTTTCTACGTATCACCAAGATCAATCTATGGAGTCATCTAGCAACGAGGGAGGAGTGGATCTACATACCCTTGTAGATCGCGCGCGGAAGCGTTCAACAGAACGGGGTTGATGGAGTCGTACTCGTCGTGATCCAAATCACCGATGATCCTAGCGCCGAACGGACGGCACCTCCGCGTTCAACACACGTACGGAGCAGCGACGTCTCCTCCTTCTTGATCCAGCAAGGGGGAGGAGAGGTTGATGGAGATCCAACAGCACGACGGCGTGGTGGTGGAAGTAGCGGGATTCCAACAGGGCTTCGCCAAGCGCTGCGGGAGGAGGGAGATGTGTCATGGGAGGGAGAGGGAGGCACCAGGGCTTAGGTATGGTTGCCCTCCCTTCCCCCCACTATATATAGGGCCAAGGGAGAGGGGGGGCGCAGCCTTGGCCCCCTTCCTCCAAGGAAGGGTGCGGCCAGGGAGGAGTCCCTCCTCCCCAAGGCACCTCGGAGGTGCCTTCCCCCTTTAGGACTCTTCCTCTCCCTTTTCTTGGCGCATGGGCCTCTTGGGGCTGGTGCCCTTGGCCCATATAGGCCAAGGCACACCCCTTACAGCCCATGTGGCCCCCCGGGGCAGGTGGCCCCACCCGGTGGACCCCCGGGACCCTTCCGGTGGTCCCGGTACAATACCGGTGACCCCGAAACTTGTCCCGATGGCCGAAATAGCACTTCCTATATATAATTCTTTACCTCCGGACCATTCCGGAACTCCTCGTGACGTCCGGGATCTCATCCGGGACTCCGAACAACATTCGGGTTACCGCATACTAATATCTCCTATAACCCTAGCGTCACCGAACCTTAAGTGTGTAGACCCTACGGGTTCGGGAGACATGCAGACATGACCGAGATGTTCTCGGTCAATAACCAACAGCGGGATCTGGATACCCATGTTGGCTCCCACATGTTCCACGATGATCTCATCGGATGAACCACGATGTCAAGGACTTAATCAATCCCGTATACAATTCCCTTTGTCTAGTGGTACGATACTTGCCCGAGATTCTTCGATCGTCGGTATCCTGATACCTTGTTCAATCTTGTTACCGGCAAGTCTCTTTACTCGTTTCGTAACACATCATCCCGTGATCAACTCCTTGATCACATTGTGCACATTATGATGATGTCCTACCGAGTGGGCCCAGAGATACCTCTCCGTTTACACGGAGTGACAAATCCCAGTCTCGATTCGTGCCAACCCAACTGACACTTTCAGAGATACCTGTAGTGTACCTTTATAGTCACCCAGTTACGTTGTGACATTTGGCACACCCAAAGTATTCCTACGGTATCCGGGAGTTGCACAATCTCATGGTCTAAGGAAATGATACTTGACATTAGAAAAGCTTTAGCTTACGAACTACATGATCTTGTGCTAGGCTTAGGATTGGGTCTTTGTCCATCACATCATTCTCCTAATGATGTGATCCCATTATCAATGACATCCAATGTCCATGGTCAGGAAACCGTAACCATCTATTGATCAACGAGATAGTCAACTAGAGGCTTACTAGGGACATGGTGTTGTCTATGTATCCACACATGTATCTGAGTTTCCTATCAATACAATTCTAGCATGGATAATAAACGATTATCATGAACAAGGAAATACAATAATAACTAATTTATTATTGCCTCTAGGGCATATTTCCAACACTTTTGTGCAGGAGAAGATAGCTGCCTGGCTCGCAGTAATAGCATATCAAAGAACCAAGGTACTTCCGATACCAAGGACGGCAATAGCAGGTCACGTCGCAACAAACATAAGAGCCGCATTAACAGCGATAATACCGAGGATACGACAGTTAATGCCAGATTCAAAGGCTCTAAACCCGGTCAGCGGAAAAAGCCATTCAAACAAAGTACGCTAGGTCTGTCCAGCTTGGACCGTATACTCGATCGCTCGTGTCAAATACACGGCACCCCAGAAAAGCCAGCCAATCACACCAACAGGGATTGTTGGGTGTTCAAGCAGGCTGGCAAGTTAATTGCTGAAAACAACGACAAGGGGCCACATAGCGATGACGAGGAGGAGCCCCGACAGCCACACACCGGAGGACAGAAAAGGTTCCCCCACAAGTGCGGACGGTGAATATGATATACGCAACCCACATCCCCAAGAGGGAGCGGAAGCGTGCGCTCAGGGACGTATATGCGTTGGAACCAGTCGCCCCAAAGTTCAACCCATGGTCCTCCTATTCGACCACTTTCGATCGCAGGGACCATCCCACTAGTATCCGTCATGGCGGATTCGTCGCACTGGTTCTGGACCCAATCATTGACGGATTTCACCTCACTCGAGTCCTTATGGATGGCGGCAGCAGCCTGAACCTGCTTTATCAGGACACAGTGCGCAAAACGGGTATAGACCCCTGGAGGATCAAACCCAGAAAAACAACCTTTAAGGGCGTCATTCCAGGCGTAGAGGCCCATTGCACAGGCTCAATTACACTGGAAGTGGTCTTCGGATCACCAGATAACTTCCGAAGCGAAGAGTTAATCTTCGATATAGTCCTGTTCCGCAGTGGTTATCATGCACTGCTCGGGCGAACCGCATTTGCGAGATTCAATACGGTACCGTATTATGCATACCTCAAGCTCAAGATGTCAGGACCTCGCGGGGTTATTACAGTTAATGGAAACACAGAGCGCTCTCGCGGCCCTCGCAGCAGAAGCGCAAAGCAACCTCTCAAGGCAATCCACCAGTTCGGCGTTTCAAGACCCGGACACCTTCAAGCGTGCTCGGAGCAATCGGCAACTAGACCACCTGGCGCGATCTGAGCTCGCGTAGAAATGCGGCCCGCACCCCAGTCCCAGCCAAACGGCGAAACTCGTGCCACGCGTACCTAATTACGCACTAAAAATACCATGGGCACAGGTGGGGAGGGTGGCACAACTGCGGCATGCCCCAAGACGTGGCTTAAACCGCACTAGGGGCTTCCCGTTTGGTTATTTTTCTCTTTTTCAGGACCTTAATCTCTGGAAACCCTGTCCGGCAGCACTATTGCCGAACACATGATGCAGCAACCAAGGAGGCCGAAAGCTACGTCACACCACGGCATTCCCAGGTGGATTACAATAACGAGCGAAATATTTGCTTTAATAAAATTCCTCAGCTTGCCCTTGGAAGGGAAATAGCCCTACTCTTTGCTTATCGCACCATCTGTATCATTCTGCTTTAACGCACCTTTTTGAATAAACAATGCATAAGATTACGACTATTATTGCATTCTTGTTATATATATGTGTTCAATAATGACGCCTTGCAACCGTCACTTAGGTACGGCCAATACACCAGGGGCTTACGTACCCCACAATATGGTGTGAAAAGTCTGAACACTTTGACAAGTGCGGCACCCCGAACTTATAGCATTATATGCATCAGCTCTGAATCATGTCTTTGGTCAAATGTTGGGTTTGCCCGGCTCCTATGTTTTGGTACCTTACGTTCCGCTCTATCGGCTAAGGTAGCGCTAGGAGAACTACTGCGGTTGTGCCCCAGTTCTGCTGGGCTGAGCACCTTAGTAGAGAAAGCTAAAACTGACTGTCATGATAAGGCGAGAGACTGGTCGCTGTTCGGCGAGGTTTTCGAGTCCCTAAAGTCTTATGCCGCTTAGAGCGAGGGTCCGGCCCTGTCCGGCTTAAAGGCATGTATCGCGCCCCGAATTCGGCCTTCCGAATACCAGGGGCTTTGCCAAAATTTAAAATTATAGAATTCTATGGCTAAGTGAGAGTGATAAAGCATTATTAGTCTGTTTGCCTTGTTCGAAGGACCCAAACATGGGAACAAGAGTGCTTAGGTTTATCCCGAACACCCCAGCACTCGTGGCATGGGGGCAGAAGCCGAGGACTAGCCATCTGTCAGATTGGATAAACGGCCAAACAGAAGGTAATATTTTAAATTCACACAAGCGTTGCATAGCGCATATGAAACAAGTTTTCATCATATAGGATCACACGAGCAAATTTACTCAAATATTACATCCTTTGAACATTCATCCGCTACAAGACGGGCACCCGTCAGGACACCCTCATAATAAATTTCGGGGGTGCGATGCTCCTTGCCCTGCGGCGGCCCTTCCTTGATCAGCTTCACGGCGTCTAGCTTGGCCCACTGCACCTTCACACGAGCGAAAGCCCGGCGTGCACCTTCGATGTAGACGGACCGCTTGACGACCTCCAGCCATGGGCAGGCATCCACAAGCTGCCTCACCAGGCCGAAGTAGCTGTTTGGAAGGGCATCGCCAGGCCACAGTCGGACTATAAAGCCCTTCATGGCCTGTTCGACCGCCCTGTGCAGCTCGACCAGCTGCTTTAGCTGGTCGCTCAGAGGCATCGGGTGTTCGGTCCCAGTATACTGAGACCAGAACAGCTTCTCTGTTGAGTTTCCCTCCTCGGCCTGGTAAAACTGTGCGGCATCCAACACGCTGCGGGGCAAATCTGCGAATGCTCCTGGAGAGCTCCGAATTCGGGTAAGTAATCGGTAATTTACTTTTACATGCTTGCTTTGCATATAGAATGCCTTACCCGCCGCTATTTTCTTCATCGCATCAATCTCCTGGTGTCGGAGTAATGGGCCACGGGTAGGCTAACCCAGGCCCAGAACATTTCAAGACATTGAGGCAGACTGCGCCCCTCGAGACCCAAGGACGAAGAGCCGCCTTTTGAGAGTCGGCGGCGAGGCGGCCGACTGCCCACTCGTGGCCGGGTGGCAGGGACGACTTCAGGATAAACCAACTCCTGACTGGCGACTTCCAGAGAAGCCGGCCTTGGGGAGTCGGCCCTTGACGCCAACAACCCCCATGCCCTCATAAAGAGGGACGGGACGGGGAGTGGCAATAGTAAGGTCCACTCCCACCCCTTTTTCTAAGGGCATGCGAGGCTATAGTACGTCGTACCCGCAGAGATCTACGCGCGGCGCCGCACTATTGCCATGCCGGCCCTGACGTCAGCCCCAGAGTGGAGGGTCCTATACCCACGATAGCCTGGCGGTACGACCCAGGGATGATGGGTCCCACCAGTCGGCGGGCATACGAATGATGGTGAGAGCGCCACCAGTCGGCCCGGATGGGAGTCGGCCACCAGGAGTCGGCCGGCCCCTCCCACGGGCCCCATGCACCATAATCAGACACGACAGGTAGTGGCCAAAGTGATCGCCTGCCAGACGGCAGGGCTATCGCCACAACCTCATGACCGAGCCTGCATCATTAGAGGCAAGGCTATAGTAATCTGCAGCCGGCAAGACCCACCCGCGGAGGACGCGGCCTGTCGGCTCCGTACCGAGCCAGTCAGCACGGCCCACCAGTCGACGGGCCCCAGGAGTCGGCGGAGAAGACGGTGGCCAGAGAGACTGACCGCTGGGCCCGCGCCCAGCCGGATTACCATTGTACCCCTGGGGGGTAGGCCTATATAGACCCCCCCAGGGCATCCATGCAAAGGGTTGGAATCCATTAGCACTACACCAGATCATATAGGAAGGAGAGAGCTAGCCTTGCCTTCACCTATCTCCAGGAAACAGCTCGAGGAGCAACCGTGTAAACACTTTGCCATAGTGATAATGCGGACACCCCGCAGAGCAGCAGTAGGGGTATTATCTCCCCGGAGAGCCCCGAAGCAGGGTAAGATTTGCCGGCGTGCATGCCTTCGCCTTATCCCGTTTCCAGGCACCGGCAACATTCTACTCGCCCCCACCATGATAAGCCATCCTTTGGCATATGTCGCACCCAACCCCCACATTTGGCGCCCACCATGGGGCATGGTGCACCATCGTTCGGAGACCTGCTCTGGACGGGAACCCTTTTCCTCCCTGGCGAGCGCAGCCAGCTCGGCACGCCAGATGGAGTTTGCGCTGACGCGCTGCATGGCGCTGAGATCGCCTGCGCAGCCAGCTGCCTCGCCGATCTTGTCGGCGAGGTTCGCCTCTCCGACGAACCTGCATCCAACGCAGGCACGGGCGGCCCCGAGAGCCTCCTCGCAGGCCTCCTCGACCAACTCCACGTCGCCGGTGAGCCTGCCGTGGACTTGGAGTCGGTAGGCTCCACCGACCCGATGCTGGTCGACTCCGACACCGCATCGCTCGACGCGTTCCCCACCAACATGGTGGTCTATGATGAGTCGCTCCCTCGCGTAGAGAGCGACGGAAGCACCGTCACCGAGGTGCTCGTCATCGGTCATGACGAGCCTCCCGGCGGAGGAGCGCATGACCCACTTGGCGCGGCACTGCAAGACCTGACTGCGCCCATTCTGGAAGACGCTGACGCGGAGACGTTGGAGGCACGCCGCCTTCAGCTCGTCGAAGGCGCGAAGAAGCTGGCTAGCATGAGATGCTTGTCAAAAGCCTACTAGCGTGAGATGGATCGCGCTGTGGGTGGCTCGCCAGCCCCAGCTGGGCCTAGCCACCTTGGCGCGGTCCAGCAGCGCGGCGTGGCTATGGCCAACCTGTTCGGGGCAAATCGCCCTGTGTACGCCACGCCTGTGGAGAACATTCGAGCCGCCCAGGCGGCGGCGGACGAGCTGGACAACTTCAAGGGCGAAGAGCGCCGCCTGATGACGGAGTGAGTCCAGCGGCTCCTCGACGCGGCTGCTGCGCAGAACGAGGCCGGCTGCCGCACGGAGGTGTCGCAGCGACAAAACGATGACCCGCCTCCGCGCCGAGATCAAGGCGCGACGTCTCGGACGCCGACTGGCGGCGCCCGAGGGAGGAAAGACAAGGATACGACTGTCAGCCATAGTCGGACTCACATTACCATAGAGCGCGACCAAGACGGCCGCCCGAGAGTAGTGGAACGACGGGACGACTATCCGCCTCCTCCTCCTCACAAGGAAAGGCGAGTCTCCCCGCCGCCTATTGACCATCCGAGTCTCGGCGACCGCCTTGGTCGCCGAGAGGGAGTCGGAGAAAATGACGTCCGCCACCGGATCGACCAACTTCACCGATCCCTGGCGCTGGAATAAGAAGACGAGTTGGGTCCTCCTTGTTTCGGGCCCCGCATTCGAGACGAGCCCTTTCCAAAAGGGTTCATGCTCCCAAGAGACACGACCAAGTACACCGGCTCCGTGAAGCCGGAGGACTGGCTGGTTGACTACTCCACGACTGTCAACATAGCGAACGGCAACAAGCGTGTCGCCATAAAATACGTTCCGCTCATGCTCCAGGGCACGACCCGGACATGGCTGAATAGCCTGAAGCCCCGCAGCATCAACAACTGGCTCGACTTCACCGATGCATTCGTCTACAACTTCACAAGCATGTACAAGCGTCCTCCCAAGCCTCGTCAGCTTTCCTTGTGCACGCAGGGCCCCAACGAGTTGACTCACGACTACCTCACGCGCTGGGCCGAGCTTCGGAACTCCTGTGAGGGCATGCACGAGGTGCATGCTATCGAGTACTTCACCGCCGGGTGCAGAGAAGGCACCCTCCTCAAGCACAAGCTCCTCTGCGACGAGCCAGAAACCCTCGACCAGCTGCTGATCATAGCAGACAAGTATGCCACGGCCTACTCCTCCATGAAGGCACAGATTCAAGTAAGCGCGACTGGCAAAGTGGCCCCTCAGGCTCCTAGAACTCTGGCAGGAGACGCCAGTCGGCGGCAACAGCAGAACGACCACAAGCACAAGGCCCTATAGCCGGCTTCCGGTAGCCGGCAGGTGGCGACAGTTTAAGACCAGCAGCCGGATGGGCAGCCTCCACCCAAGCAACAGAAAGGTGGCAAGCCCAACTGGTTGCCGGCTTTCTCATACGAGCAGACTCTGGATGGTCCTTGCAAGTTCCATAGTGACGCGAAGCCGTCGAATCACACCACCCTGAAGTGCCACTGGCTCACCAGGATCGCCAAAGGAGACGGCCTCCTGCCTCCCCCGCCTGCTGGGCAGCAGCCTCCGCCTCCGCCCCAGCAGCCGGCTGTCAGGCTAGTCGGCGTAGTACAAGAGGAGTACCCCGAAGAGCACGGAGCCTACGTGATATTTACCAGCGTGGCTGATGATCGACGCAGCAGGCGGCTGCAGCGACAAGAGGTGAATGCAGTAGCATCAGAGACACCAAAGTTCATGCACTGGTCCGAGAAGCCTATCAGTTGGAGCAGAGCTGATCACCCAGAGGTGATGCCGAGTCCGGGCTCTTATGCCTTGGTCTTGGATGCCACCTTTGCCATGGATAGACGAGCTGCTCGTTTCTCACGAGTTCTAATAGATGGAGGCAGCAGCATCAACATCCTGTACAAGGACACCATGGAGAAGTTAGGAATCAAGCAAAGACAGCTTCAGAATAGCCGGATTGTGTTCCACAGCATTGTTCCTGGTCGTTCCTGCTCACCAATCGGCAAGATCCTGATGGACGTCCTCTTTGGAGACAAAGATCACTTCCGCTGAGAGACAGTTTGGTTTGAGGTGGTGGATCTCGAGAGCCCATACCATTCGTTACTTGGCCGACCCGCCCTGGCCAAGTTCATGGCGGTCCCCCACTACGCCTACCTCAAAATGAAGATGCCCAGTTCCAAGGGGATTCTGACCATAGCCGATGACTACCGGAAGTCGTCTGCCTGTGCGGCTGAGAGTAGTTGGCTGGCCGAGTCCCTGGTGATCTCGGCCGAAAAGCGGCTCCTTGACCGGGTTGTGGCGATGGCCGGCAAGCAGCTAGAGGTGTCGCCTACCCAAAGGAGTCGGGGGCTGAGGGTTCATTCAAGCCGGCCAAAGAGACAAAGAAGATACCCTTGGATCCGGAGCACCCAGAGAGGTACGATGTCGTAGGTGCAAACCTCGACAGCAAATAGGAAGGCGAGCTCGTTGATTTCCTCCGTGAGAATCGGGACATCTTCGCATGGTCCCCCAAAGACATGCTAGGAGTACCGACGAAATTCGCCGAGCACAAGTTACATGTCCGATCTGATGCAAAGCCAGTCAGGCAGCCCTTGCGCCGCCTATCAGAAGAAAAGAGAAGAGTTGTCGGAGAAGAGATAGCCCGACTCCTAGCAGCCGGCTTCATCATGGAAGTATTCTTTCCAGAGTGGCTAGCCAACCCGGTCCTGGTACTGAAGAAGAACAAGCAGTGGCGAATGTGTATTGACTACACAAGCCTCAACAAGGCTTGCCCCAAGGACCCGTTTGCTTTACCAAGAATTGATCAGGTGATAGACTCCACAGCCGGATGCGAGCTGTTGAGCTTTTTGGATGCATATTTAGGATATCACCAGATCAAGCTGAACCCGGCTGACAGACTGAAGACCACCTTCATCACGCCGTTTGGAGCCTTCTGCTACCTCACCATGACGTTCAGCTTGAGGAATGCCGGAGCCACCTTTCAGCATTGCATGGAGAAGTGCCTCCTCAAGCAACTCGGCAGAAACGCCCACGTCTACGTGGATGATGTGGTGGTGAAGACAGAGAAGCGTGGAACACTGCTGGAAGAATTCAAGGAGACCTTTGAGAACCTGCGCCCGATTCCAGATCAAGCTCAACCCTAAGAAGTGCGTCTTCGGAGTACCAGCCGGCCAACTCCTTGGCTTCCTGGTCTCTGAACGCGGCATAGAGTGCAATCCTGTAAAGATCAAGGCCATTGAGAGGATGGAGGTACCCAGCCGACTGCTGGACGTGCAAAAGTTCACCGGCTGCTTGGCGTCCATCAGCCGATTCATCAGTCGGCTGGGCGAGAAAGTTCTCCCCTTATACCAGCTCATGAAGAAGACCACGTTTTCGAGTGCAACCACAAGGCGGATGAAGCTTTTCTCCAGTTGAAGAAGATGCTGACTACTCCACCCATTCTGGCGCCTCCGACTCCTAAGGAGCCTATGCTCCTGTACATCGCTGCCACCAGCCGGGTAGTCAGCACAGTCATTGTAGTGGAGCGCAAGGAGGAAGGCAAGGTACTACCTTTCTAGAGACCGGTATATTACCTGAGCAAAGTGCTGTCGACCTCCAAGCAGAACTACCCCCACTACCAGAAGATGTGCTATGGCGTGCACTTTGCCACCAAGAAATTGAAGCCTTACTTTCAAGAGCATCCAATCACTGTGGTCTGCACGGCCCCACTTGCCGAGATCATCGGAAGCCGAGATGCTTCTGGTCGAGTGGCCAAATGGGCCATAGAGCTGGCTCCCTACACCATCCACTACCAGCCCCGCACCGCCATCAAGTCACAAGCACTGGCCGACTTCCTGGTCGACTGGGCCGAGACCCAGTACCTACCTCCAGCGCCCGACTCCACCCATTGGCGGATGCATTTCTACGGCTCCAAGATGCGCACCAGCTTGGGAGTCGGCGTTGTCCTCACTTCTCCTAAAGGCGACAAGCTCAAATACGCACTGCAAATCCACTTTGCCGCCTCCAACAACGTCGCCAAGTACGAGGCGCTCATTCACGGGCTCTGGCTTGCCAAAGAACTTGGCATTCGCCGGATCCTGTGTTACGGCGACTCGGACTTAGTGGTCCAGTAGTCGTCTGGCGACTGGGACGCCAAAGATGCAAACATGGCAAGTTACCGTTTCCTCGTGCAGCAACCTAGTGGATATTTCGAGGGGTGTGAGTTCCTCCATGTGCCAAGAAACGACAACGACCAAGCAGATGCCTTGGCACGAATCGGTTCTACCCGACAAGCAATACCATCCGGCGTCGCCCTTCAACGCCTCCTCAAGCCGTCTGTCAAGCCTTCACCAGAATCAGACTCCATCTTTGTGCCGGCTCCTCCCGAAGAAGTCGGATCCGACTCCAGAGCCCCGGCAGACAGTACGGGGATTTTGGCAGATGGCTCCAAAGCCGCCACCGTCAAGGCCGGCCCAGGGACTGCAGAACCCGGCCCGGGGACTGCGGCGGCCGGCCCGAAGACTCCAGAACTCGGCCCGGGGACTTCATTAATCCAGCAAGCGGTTGCTGACTCTAGCCCGCCGCCTCCCAGCCCAGCCACCCTCGTCCAAGTCGCAGTTCTGGCGGTCGAAAAAATAGCAGCACCCTCATGGGCCCAGCCCATCCTCAAATTCCTGGTGAGCAAAGAGCTGCCGACTGATGAGAACTTAGCTCGGCAAGTACAACACCGAGCGGCAGCCTACACCATAGTCAATAGAGAGCTAGTCAGGCGCAGCATCATTGGTGTCTACCAGCGCTGCGTAGAGCCAGAGCAAGGCCAAACAATTCTCAAAGACATCCATCAAGGCGAGTGCGGCCACCATGCGGCTTCAAGAGCACTCGTCGCAAAAGCTTTCCGACACGGTTTCTTTTGGCCAACGGCCTTAGAAGAGGCCAAGGAATTGGTCCAAAAATGCAAAGGGTGCCAGAAGTTCCGCTCCAAGCCGCATCAGCCGGCTTCTGCACTCAAGACCATCCACATTGCCTGGCCTTTCGCAGTTTGGGGCCTAAACATGGTGGGACCATTCAAGACGGCACGAGGTGGCTTAACTCACTTACTTCTCGTGGTGGACAAGTTCACCAAGTGGATAGAAGCGAAGCCAATCAAGAAACTGAATGGTCCGACTGCCGTGACTTTCATCTCCGACATCACAATTCGGTACGGCATACCACACAGCATCATCACCGACAACGCCATGAATTTTGCCAAAGGCGCCTTGGCCCATTTCTGTGCGACACAGGGCATCCGACTGGACCTAGCATCCGTCGCCCATCCACAGTCAAACGGCCAGGTGGAGCGAGCAAACGGCCTCATCCTGTCCGGCATCAAGCCCCGACTGGTCGAGCCTCTGGAGCGCTTGGCTGGCTGCTGGCTCGACGAGTTGCCAGCCGTCCTCTGGAGTCTGCGCACGACTCCAAACAAGTCAACCAGCTTCACGCCTTTCTTCCTCGTCTACGATGCTGAAGCCGTTATCCCAACGGACATAAAGTTCGATTCCCCGCGAGTCACCATGTACACCGAGGAAGAAGCAGAAGAAGCACGACAAGACGACGTCGACCTGCTAGAAGAGGGCCGGCTATTGGCACTCAACCGGTCCAGCATCTACCAGCAGAGCCTGCGCAGATACTACAACAGGAAGGTCAGGCTAAGACCTCGTGCTCCGACTAGTCCAGCGAACAGCCGGCCAGCACAAGTTGTTGACGCCTTGGGAAGGCCCCTTCATCATCAGCAAAGTACTGGGCAACGACTCCTACTACCTGATCGATGCTCAGAAGCCCCGAGCACGCAAGAGGGACGACTCCGGCAAAGAGACAGAGCGGCCATGGAATGCAAATCTCCTCCGAAAATTTTACAGTTAAACGCAGTATGTATCACACTACCTTTTGTATTAAAAGTACCAAGACTTCGGGCCCCCGAGAAGAGCTTGGGGACTGCCCTCTTTTATCTATATGATAAGAAATATGCCTTCGAGTATATTACTCTTTTTATGCCACTTGGCACCGGGTTCGACTAGTCGGCCCGGGGACTTGCCGTCCTGCGCTATGAAATGCTTCCTGCAGCCGGACAAGTAGTGTGTGGCGTCTAAGCCGTCTCCTGCCAGAAGCCGTAGCTCGCAGAGCGACTGTCTGGTGGGAAGGAGTAAGGAAGAATGGGCGTCCACATGAAAAATGGCTAAGGACTCAAAGCATAAACATAGCTTAAGGCCGGCTTCCAACCCTTTTTCGCAAACCGACTCTTGAATGGTCGGCTTGCCGCCTTCTATCTGACTTGTTAAACAACTCTAAAAACGGCTAAGTACTTGCCATCCCAAAGAGACCAAGAACTTGATCCAGCAGCAGTCCGCAGAGCGGCTGTCTGACTGACCAAGACGGCAACTAAGGGAAGACGGCAAAGGAAAAAGGCAAAAGAGCAATGAGCAAGAAAAAGATAGAAGTCGGATGAATATTTACATAACAAACGCCCTTGGCCGAATCTTCGAGCAGAATTTCAAAATACACCCCGCGGGTGGAATTGTGTGAATTAACAAGTTCTTCAAAAACTATTAGAACAGATAAAACAAAGACAAGGTGGCAGCCTAGGGGGCGGCAGACGGGTTTGGAGGATCGGAGGAGACGGCGGTGTTGGATGTTGGGGCGGCCGGCTGGGCGGTCTCGGCTTGATCACCTCCGACAGCAGTCGGCTCGGGCGGGCACAACTCGTTGCTGGAGGCACCGTCGAGTTGAGGCTAGCCGTCCGCTCCGTCTTCCGGTGCCTCCGTCTCGCTTCCGTCCTCTGCCTCGTCTTCCTCCTCGATGCTGGAGCCGATCACCTCTGCCGAGTCCTCGCCATAGTCGGGGTTCAGCCCAAACCACTCCAGCAGCACCTCCTCGCCGTCTTCAGCCCGCTCAGGGACAAAGATGCTGGTGTCGGTGTACTGGGCGATCGCCGCCGCACGCTTGACAAGGGCGTCTTCCGCGGCTGCCAGATCCGGCTGGGCCTCTGACCGGAGTGTGGCCAGCCGGTCTAGGTCCAGCCCCGGATACCATGCCTTGACGAATTCCAAGGCTCGGCGCGCTTCGGCCCAGGCCGAGGAACCCTTCCAGGCCTCAAGACGGCCAGCCGTGACCTCCAGCCAGTCGGCAGTCCGAGTGGGGGTGCGCGGAGCCTGCACGTCTGGCCACAGGGCGGCGATCGCTTGGGCGCCGACACATTGATGCTGGCGCAGCATCTGGTGTGCCGGCCGCAGGCGAGCCCCAATGCTCAGAATATGCTCGTCAAGGGTCCGAGGGGCATCAGTGGTGATCTCCGCGCCATCCACCCTTCGCTCCTCGCGGTCGGCCTCGATGGCTTGAATGGCGGCCTGCGAGTGGCCGCGGAAGAAGTCTGCCAAGACGGAAAGAATGAAGAACAAGTCAAAAAACCAGGAGTCGGCTCGACCTATAGTCGGTGGCTCGAAGAAGGAAAGAAAAGAAGCTCACCGTCGACGAGGTCCTCGATCTCGTGGAAGCCGGAGGCCAGCATTGCCTCCTTGTCAGTCCAGGAGGATCGCTCGCTCACGAACTTGGCCAGGAGGGCGGCCTCCGCCTCTTCCGCCTCCTTTTGCATCGTCTTAAGCAGCTCCTTCTGCTCTGCCAATTGTGCGGCCAGCAGATCGTGCTCTACGGCGAGCTTGCTGCACTCCTCCCCCTTGGCGTGCAACGCGGAGTTGGCTTCGCTCAGCTGCTGTTGAAGAGTGGTGTTGGCCTCTGAAGAGAAAGAAGAAAGAAGGCGTTAAGTCATCAATGAAGAAGGTCGCTGGGGAGATCCGGCCCGACTGCTCAGCAGTCGGCCCGAATCTCGGGGACTATAGCCCGCGGGTGCGCTAGCGTGCCCCCGCAAATAAGAAAAAGGACTCACTCCGGCTCTCCAACAAGTCGGCAATCCGCTTGCCCAGCTCTTCAATGTTGCGGTTGAAGGCGGTGACACGGAGGTTGTGATAGTCCTGCAACAAGTATTTCAGAACAAAGGTTAGTACCTGGAACTTACCAATTGATGTTCCGGGCCGCCTGCTCAGCAGCCGGCCCAGAACTCGGGGACTACACCCAGTGGGTGCGCTGGCGCGCCCCCATAGAGATAAACAAGAAAACAGGGACAAAGGAGAAAGCATATCCGGATGGCTGCCCGCAACGCCAGGTGCGCCTTGGTGCAGTTTTGGATGGCGTCGCTCTCAGCTCGCGGCTTCGTCTGGACATCCAGAAGCGCCTGGTCCAGCGGGCCCGTGCCGCCTCCTCGCACCCACCCAATGGGCGCGGCGCTCGTCGCTTCGGCGTCAGAAATCGTCGAGCTGGCGGTGCCTGTCTCCAAGGGGCGTGGTGCCGAAGTCGCCTTCTCAAGACGGCGGCGCGTTGGCGAGCCAACTTGAAGGAGTAGCCTTGCCACGGCCTCGTCTTTAGTCGGCGGAAAAGGCGGATCAGCGGGTTGTTTGCCTTGCGTGCTCCTAGACGGCGGCGGGGGCAGCTGTGGCGGCGCGACCGCGTCCGGCATGGGGGCATCGCTGCCGCCTCTCTCCACTTTCGGGAACTCGCCACCGGCTTCCCCCGACTGCCCCGTGAACTCCGGGGGCAGCGGCGTAGAGTTCAGAGGGGTGACGAGCACTGCAGACCGCCGGGGCGCGACTTCCTTAGCCGGCCGCTCTGCCGCAGCGGCGGCCTCGGCCGCCTCCAGCTTCTTCAGGGCGGAGGCCTCCGCCTTCTCGGCCTCCGCTTTCTCCCGGCGGGCAGCTCGTCCTCCACGCGCTTCTCCTGCGCATTCCGCTCTGTCGCCTCCCGAAGATCGGCGGCGGGGTCAATCCGCCGAGTGGTGGCAGACATCTCCACCGACCCCATAACGGAGGCGGTGGCAACCCTCTCAAGAGTGAGGGGCGCCCTGAGGCGAGAAAAGCATATGAAAAACTCAGACAAGATCAACAAAGAGAAAATAAAGATAAGGGACGGAGGCGCTTACGCAGAAACCAGCGGCGGCTTCTTCACTTCCTTGCGGAAGTGGTTGGCTTTCATGGCTGCCTCTTCCCGCTTGGTCGCGGTGGCCGCTCCCTTGAACTTCTTCGACCGGTCACCAAGCGTACTCGGCCCCGCCCGGCGCTTCTTCGCACCGCCTTGAGAGTCCAAGCCGGCGGAGGAACTTGCGCTTGGTTGGCCGGCCTTTGGCTGGCGACGCGGGGCCACTTCTCCCTCGGCCTCGTCGTCAGGCTAGTCGGCGAAAGTGGCCGAAGGCCTGGAGCCGCCTGCTTCTCCTCATCCTCCCTCGGCGTCGGTTTCCATGGCCGCCGCCCAAGTCAGGATCGTCGACGTCGCTCTCCGCCCGATCGGGGACAAACTGACGAGTCGGCCCCGTGGTGCCGGCCGAAGGAGGGATGAGAGGGTTCTGATTCAAAACAAAAACGGTCAGACTTGACAAGTCGGACTCGACAACAAAAGGAACAGAAGAATAAGGAAGACGACTTACAATAGGCGGGGGGTTGGCGTGTGAATACGGCTCCTTACCGAACCACCAGTCCACCGAGAGACCACAGTTCGCGATGTAGTTCACCATGTTCGCCACCTCCGCATGAGGCATGTCCTTGGAGCACATCCGACTCGGGTCCCGATGACCGCTCATCTGGCAGATCAGGTGAGGTCGGCCTTGGAGTGGGAGGACTCGGCGCGCCACGAAGGCGGCCAGCAAGTCGGCCCCGGTCAGGCCCTCCGACTGCGTCAGCACTCGGAGTCGCGCGACGGCAGCGGCACCAGCGGGAGACAGCATCTTGGCTCGGTGTGACCAGCTGGGGAGCCTTCCAGCCGGCGCGCCGGCTTCGTAAGCCGGCAGGTTGACCCAGTCGCCTTCTAGGGTGACGTTCTTCACATGAAAATAGGACCGCTTCCACATCTTCACCGACTTAATCAATGCGATGGTGGGAAATGGATTGTCGGCCACTAATCTCCGCATCGCGATGAAAGCACCGCACTGGGCCGGCACGCCGGCGACGTGTGTGCCGAGCTTGGACTGGAAGAACTCACCCCAGAGCTCGATGGTGGGGAGGACGCCGAGGAAGCCTTCGCACAGAGTGGCGAAGGCATCCAGCAGCACCATCGTGTTCGGAGTAAGGTGGTGCGGCTGGAGCCCGTGGAACTCCAAGAAGGAGCGGAAGAAACCGCTCACCGGCAGCCCCAGGCCGCGCATAAGGTGCGAGCGGAATATGACCATGGGTAGGCTAACCCAGGCCCAGAACCTTTCTAGACATTGAGGCAGACTGCGCCCCTTGAGACCCCAGGACGAAGAGCCACCTTCTGAGAGTCGGCGGCGAGGCGGCCGACTGCCCACTCGCGGCCGGGTGGCAGGGATGACTTCAGGATAAACCGACTCCTGACTGGCGACTTCCAGAGAAGCCGGCCTTGGGGAGTCAGCCCACGACACCAACAACCCCCATGCCCTCATAAAGAGGGACGGGACGGGGAGTGGCCATAGTAAGGTCCACTCCCACCCCTTTTTCTAAGGGCAGGCGTGGCTACAGTATGCCGTACCCGCAGAGATCTCCGCGCGGCACCGCACTATTGCCATGCTGGCCCTGACGTCAGCCCCAGAGTGCGGAGTCCGGTGCCCACGACAGCCTGCCGGTACGACCCAGGGATGATGGGTCCCACCAGTCGGTGGGCATACGAAAGACGGCAAGAGCGCCACCAGTCGGCCCGGATGGGAGTCGGCCACCAGGAGTCGGCCGGCCCCTCCCACGGGCCCCACGCACCATTAATCAGACACGACAGGTAGTGGCCACAGTGATCGCCCGCCAGACGGCAGAGCTATCGCCACGACCTCATGACCGAGCCTACGTCATTAGAGGCACTGCTACAGAAATCTGCAGCCGGCAAGACCCGCCCACGGCGGACGCAGCCTGTCGGCTCCGTACCGAGCTAGTCGGCGGTGCCCACCAGTCGGCGGGCCCCAGGAGTCGGCGGAGAAGACGACGGCCAGAGAAACTGACGGCTGGGCCCGCGCCTAGCCGGATTACCATTGTACCCCTGGGGGGTAGGCCTATATAAACCCCCTAGGGCATCCATGCAAAGGGTTGGAATCCATTAGCACTACACCAGATCATATAGGAAGGAGAGAGCTAGCCTTGCCTTCTCTTACCTCCAGGAAACAGCTCGAGGAGCAACCGTGTAAACACTTTGCCATAGTTATCATGCGGAGACCCCACAGAGCAGCAGTAGGGGTATTATCTCCCCGGAGAGCCCCGAAGCTGGGTAAGATTCGCCGGCGTGCATGCCTTCGCCTTATCCCGTTTCCAGGCACCGGCGACGTTCTACTCGCCCCCACCATGATAAGCCATCCTTTGGCATTTGTCCAACCCAACCCCCAACACCTGGAGGGCCTTCTGGGCTTCGGCCTTGGCACTTTTTGCGCTCTTAAGGGCAGCGGCAAGCTCAGACTCTCACGACTTTGAGTCAAGCTCCAACGCCTCATGCTTCGTCACGAGAGCCTGGAGCTCTTGCTGCACCTCGCCCACACGAGCCTCTTGCTTTTTCCGCTCGGTGCGCTCCTTGGCCACTTTATCTTTGGCCTTGGTTAGCGCTTGCTTCAGGGTTGCCACCTCGGTCGTGGCCCCTGGCAAATATATGATGATCCTGTCATTTTGCAATCGCGTCTTCTTTTATATATACATATCTATAGACAGGGTATTACTTACCCTTGTTCTCCTCGAGCTGCCGCTTGGCAGGGCCGAGCTCTTTCTTGGACCGACCGAGGTCCCGCTTCAGTGAGGCGACCACCGCAGTCAGTGCGGCTGAGGCCAGCAGCGAAGCCTGCATACGCATATTGACATACTTAAATTAGACTCCTGCTATATTGTTTGATCCTCTGTTCGGCTTTTCTTTGCGAACACCGAACAGAGCATCAGGGGCTACTGTCTATGCGGTAATATTTTTCCTATATTTTAACACTTACCTTAAAGCCTGTTAGAAGGCTGGCACAGGCTTCAGTCAATCCTCTCTTGGTGGACTGAGCCTTCTGGACCACCACACTCATAATAGTACAGTGCTCCTTGTCGATGGAAGCGATGCGAAGCGCTTCCAGCAGATTGTCCGGTGCCTCTGGATGGACAGAGGTCACCGGCACAGTCGTCTTGCCCCTCTTGGAAGGAGGCCACCTGCCCGAGTCCAGAACCACTGGAGGTTCCGGCGCGGTGTTCGGCTGAGGGCCGAACTCGGGGCCCTTAGGGGCCTCGTCCCCTCTCCCCCTGGAGTCCGGACGGTCGCCTTGAGGTGCCTCCGGGACTATCTCCCCTCGGACTGGTGCCCTTGAGACAATACCTCGGCGTCGTCCGCAGGGCAAGGAGAGGTGGCCGTCGGAAGTGGATCGCTATCCATATCCGACGAGCCCAGGGAGTCATCCGATGACACATCGATACGGGCTCGTGGCGGCCTGTATAATCATGTTTGGCGTTAGGGAAAGCAGTGTGACAAAGGAATGCTATGAGTTACTCTGGTGTCTGAATACTTACGATCTCCCCAGGGGCTTGGCCCTGGGCAACCACTCATCTTCGCCTTCGTCGGCGGCGGTGGAACTGTCCAGAAGGAGAGTCCTTCCCTTCTTGGACCCTTCGCCCCCCAGTTGGGACGGCCTTCCTTTTCTTGTCACCTCCGCCCAGAGGGGGAGCATCTTATTCTTCCTCCTCATCTTCGGGGGAGGAGTCTGCCGCAGAGTCATCGGACGATGAGTCCGATAACACCTGGCGCCGGGAACTCTTTCAGGTTCCTCTGGCCTTCTTGGTCTTCTCTGGCACCTTGTAAGGAGCCGGAGTCAGCATCTCGTCAGGAGAGCGTTTGCTGGGCCTTCGGGCAAAGGAGTCAGACAATCGATCTGTCCCGCCATTTCCTGCCAGTCCGATCAAAGGAACGGGAGCTTAGATCCTGCATAGAGTCAAACTATGTAAAACAAGTATCTTGTAAGAGGTAAAATAGCTTACCACGCTGGCTTGGCGCTTCGCGCAGAATTCGAGATCCTCGGTAGTAGGGGGAGGAACCTCGGCGCCCTGGAATAGCACCTTCCAGGCGTCCTCGTGTGTTGTATCGAAGAGCCTGTTTAGAGTTTGGTGTTGCGCTGGGTTGAACTCCCACAAGTTGAAGGCCCGTTGTTGACACGGGAGGATCCGGCGGATGAGCATGACCTGGACTGCGTTGACGAGTTTGAGCTTCTTGTTCACCATGTTTTGAATACATGTTTGGAGTCCGGTCAGCTCTCTGAAACTACCCCAGGACAGGCCCTTCTCTTTCCAGGAGGTGAGCCGCGTGGGGATGCCAGATCGGAACTCGGGGGCCGCTGCCCATGCAGGGTCACGTGGCTCGGTGATATAGAACCACCCCGATTGCCACCCCTTTATGGTTTCCACAAAGGAGCCCTCGAGCCATGTAACGTTGGGCATCTGGCCCACCATGGCGCCTCGGCACTCCGCCTGGCAGCCGCCCACTACCTTCGGCTTGATGTTGAAGGTCTTCAGCCATAAGCCGAAGTGGGGCTTGATGCGGAGGAAGGCCTCGCACACGACGATAAATGCCGAGATGTTGAGGATGAAGTTCGGGGCCAGATCGTGGAAATCCAGGCCGTAGTAGAACATGAGCCCCCGGACGAATGGGTGGAAAGGGAATCCCAGTCCGCGGAGGAAACGGGTAAGGAACACTACCCTCTCATGGGGCCCGGGGGTGGGGATGAGCTGCCCCTCATCTGGGAGCCGGTGCACGATGTCGTCGGGCAGGTATCTGGCTCTCCTCAGCTTCTTGATGTTCCCCTCCGTGATGGAGGAGACCATCCACCTGCGTCCTGCTCCAGACATGGTTGGAGAAGGTTGAGGTGGGAAGTGTGGACTTGGGCGCTAGAGCTCGAGCATGCGAAAACGGATGAGCAAAGGAGGAAGAAGGCATGGATGAAAAGGTGAATCCTTATCCCTTTATATGGGCGGACAAAACTAAGCGTCCCCACTAGCCTGGTAAAACTCGCTTATCCCCCAAGCGCCGTAATCGATGGCGCCGTTGGGTTACCCACGCCCGTATTGATGAGAATACCGTGATAAGGGGACACGATCTCTGCTTTGACAAGACATGTCAAAAAACTGCCTCGCGTTATGTGTGGGGCTAGTTAAAGGAAATGGTTCGAATAATCACTGGGCCATGGCATAATGTCATGTTTCCAAAACAAGTCAGCAAATTAGATTTGCGGAAATATTATTCTCTATGATGGTATGTGGAACTTATTTTGTAGGGTCGGACACTATCCTTATATTCAAATACTTCTGTGGTATATTCGGAGGAGGAACCCGCCGAAGACAATACTGCGCGTCGGACTCATCGTCATTGAAAGCCTGGTTCAGGGGCTACTGTGGGAGTCCTGGATTAGGCGGTCTCCGGACAGCCGGACTATCTCCATTGGCCGGACTGTTAGACTATGAAGATATAGGATTAAAGACTTCCTCTCGTGTCCGGATGGGACTCTACTTGGATTGGAAGGCAAGCTAGGAAATACGGATATGGATATCTACTACTTTGTAACTGACCTTGTGTAACCCTAACCCTCTCCGGTGTCTATATAAACCGGAGGGTTTTAGTCCGTAGGACACAACAACTACAACATACAATCATACCATAGGCTAGCTTCTAGGGTTTAGCCTCTCCGATCTCGTGGTAGATCTACTCTTGTACTACCCATATCATCAATATTAATCAAGCAGGACATAGGGTTTTACCTCCATCAAGAGGGCCCGAACCTGGGTAAAACATTGTGTTCCCTACCTCCTGTTACCATCCGCCTTAGACGCACAGTTCGGGACCCCCTACCCGAGATCCGCCTGTTTTGACACCGACAACTACTCTAATACTGTTGCAAACCAATTCATATTTTGTTTTTGCACTGTAGCTACTGTAATATAAATTTTCCATGCCATAATCCACTGATAGAAATCGATAGTTTCATCAAAACAAGCAAACAATGCATCAAAAACAGAATCTGTCTTAAACATGACAGTCTGTAGTAATCTGAACATTCACCATACCTCTGGTACTCAGACAATTCTTCCAAAACTAGGAAAAATAAACAATTTTTGTATAAAGACAGTGCAAAAAGTTTCAGGACCATTTGATGTTCCAGTAAAAAAATGTAAAATCGCACACTACAGCCAAAGTTTCTGTTCTGCACCGCACAAACCAACAAGCAATGTAAACATCCTAAGGCAAATCTTGGAGTATTATTATTATAATACAAAGGAATTGTACAAGGGGATAATTATTTTTGTTGAAAAGTTTATGTAATCAAGGGTCACAAAGTTTCCATGGGCATGAACAAAGTTCAAGGCTAGCTCCCATTTTAACAATGCTCGTCTTTCTCACTTTCGCTTTTCTTTTTGAAAAAGTTTTAGGTTCCCATCTTTATTTTTTTGTCTTTAACTTTATAAAAGCACTCAACAGAAATAAATGACTCTCTAAAACTTCCGGGTTGTTTCCCTGGCAGCGCTTTCTTTAAAGCCATTAAGCTAGGCATATAGTGCTCAAGTAATGGATCCACCCGGATCCCAAGGTATATCAAAGCCAATTTGAATTAGCAATGATTTGGAATTTAGTAGTGATCACAAAGCAACATATATCAAGAAATGACGAAGTCTAACTTTCTTCCTATGCATCGGCATGTCATAAAAGAACAATTCATGCACACATAGTAAAGGCCAATGCATAGTATAAACAGTTTCTTGCAATTTTATCATGTTGGAAACATAGAGAGGTGGAGATGTAGTTCCTCTCTCATAATAATTGCAAGTAGGAGCAGCAAGCACATGCATATTACATTCATCAAAATCATCATGTGCAACGGTAAAATGCAACCCATCAACATAATCCTTAATAAGAGCAAACTTCTCCGATATAGTGTAGTTTGGAGAATTCAAAAAGATAATAGGACTATTATGTGTGGGTGCAGTAGCAACAATTTCATGTTTAACATAAGGAACTATAGCAAGTTCATTACCATAAGCATCATTCATATTGGCATCATGGCCACAAGCATAACAAGCATCAAGTTCATCAAAAATGGGTATTTCAAAAGAATCAATGGGATCATAACAATCATTGTAGCAATCATCCTTCGGTTTCAACGAAGGGACATTAAATAATGTATGACCTGGAGAGTTACTCTCATTAGAAGGTGGGCGTGGGTAGCTAATCCGATCTTCCTCCTTTTGTTCTTCGCTCTCCTCATCATCTTTTTCATCCAATGAGCTCACAGTTTCATCAATTTCTTCTTCCATAGACTCCTACAAATTATTAGTCTCTTCTTGGACAACGGAGGAGTCCTCAATATATGGTTTAGCATAGGCATTAGAAGCATAATTATCATAACAATATTTAAGTACGGAAAAATTTTCAGATTTGTGAAGAGTAGCATCATACTTTTCAATCAAAGAAGCAATTTCATAAGCACACTTAAAAGAAACAAATTCTTTAATTTGTTGAACATCATAGTAATTATAAACACCCTTAGCATACGAAGATACGATTCCATTATCACTAAACTCACATTGGTAGGGAAGGTGTTTCTTAGGGTTTTCAGAACAACAAGTAACATCATATATTTCACATAAATTCCAAGCATAGCATTGCAAACGATGAATTTGATCCAGTAAAAGTTTCCCTTTTTCAGATATGCGGTGTCGCACATAACAGGCATGCTCCTCTAAAGATTTGCCCTCAACTAAGCTAGTTGGGGTTTTAGCCAGAGCACATAAGGATCGAAGATGATCCAAGTAAAAAGCTTCAGTAGTGTGATAGATTTTGAGTGGTTCTTCAAGCATTGGTTTAGTAGGTACAACTAAATATTTTTTTTGGTATTTTGCGTTTCCTACCCATAAATAAAGATAGAAAACAACTAAGAACAGCAAATCAAAATTACTTAGTGATAAAGCAAACAAGCACACACGAGAATATTCACCCCACGCTATTGCTCCCCGGCAACGGTGCCAGAAAAAGGTCTTGATAACCCACAAGTATAGGGGATCAATTGTAGCCTCTTTCGTTAAGTAAGAGTGTCGAACCCAATGAGGAGCTAAAGGTAGAACAAATATTCCCTCAAGTTCTATCGACCACCGATACAACTCTACGCACGCTTAACGTTCGCTTTACCTAGAACAAGTATGAAACTAGAAGTACTTTGTAGGTGTTGTTGGATAAGTTTGAAAGATAATAAAGAGCGTGTAAATAAAAAGTAGGGGCTGTTTAGATAAATACACAACTAAGTTAGTTTTAGTAGAGATCTTTTTTTCACACAAGAAAGTAATTTGTCCCTAGGAAATCGATAACTAGACCGGTAATCGTTATTGCAATTTTATATGAGGGAGAGGCATAAGCTAACATACTTTCTCTTCTTGGATCATATGCACTTATGATTGGAACTCTATCAAGCATCCGCAACTACTAAAGATCATCCAGGTAAAACCCAACCATAGCATTACAAGGCATCAAGTCCCCTTTACTCCCATACGCAAACAACCTACTTACTCGGGTCTATGCTTCTGTCACTCAGGCCACCCACCATAAGCAAATCATGAACATGTTGCAAACCCTACAGCGGGGATCCCTCATGCTTGCGTGACATGGAGAGCACCATGGGACAACACCAATAATAAAACATGCAACTCAAACCAATCACAATCATCAATTAACCCATTGGACAAAACAGATCTACTCAAACATCATAGGATAGCCATACATCATTGGGAAATAATATATAGTGTTGAGCACAATATTTAAGTAGAGATTACAACAGGTAAAAGAGGGGTTACACCGCTGCATAGAGGGTGGAAGATTTGGTGATGATGGCGGTGAAGTTGTTGGTGTAGATTGCGGTGACGATGATGGCCCCGGTGGCACTCCGGCGCCACCGGAAGCGAGGGGGAGAGAGCCCCCCTCTTTCTTCTTCTTCCTTGACCTTCTCCCAAGATGGGAGAAGGGTTTCCCCTTTGGTCCTTGGTCTCCATGGCATGGGAGGGGCGAGAGCCTCTCCGAGATTGGATCTGTCTCTCTGTCTCTCTCTGTTTCTGCGTTCCCTGATTCTGCCCTTTCACCGTTTCTTAAATTCCCGGAGATCCATAACTCCGATTGGGTTGAATTTTGGACACGATATCTATCCGGATATTAGATTTCTTGCGGTGAAAGAAGGGCACCAACCACCTTACGGGGTGGCCACGAGGGCCCAGGGCGCGCCTAAGTCCATGGGGGCGCCCCCTGCCTTGTGCCCCCTCGGGCATCGTCTCGCGTTGATTCTTCTTCCCAAAAATCACATATATTCCAAAAAAAATCTCCGTCAGTTTTTATCCTGTTTGGACTGCGGTTGATATGGATTTTTTGCGAAACAAAAAACATGCAACAAATAGGAACTGGCACTAGGCACTGGATCAATCTGTTAGTCCCAGAAATAGTATAAAAAGTTGCCAAAAGTATATGAAAGTTGTATAATATTGGCATGGAACAATCAAAAATTATAGATACGACGGAGACGTATCAGCAACACAAGCAAACAAAATATCTGATGAGAAAAAGGCAACCGAAAAAGAGGGCGAATAAAATGGCAATTTTTTGTGGAGGCTGGGAGAGGAAAACAAGAGACAAATGGCAAATGATGTAAATTGTGAGGAGATGAGATTTTTGATTAGGAACCTGGTATATGTTGAAGATCCTCCCTGGCAACTGCGCCAGAAATTCCTTTTGATGTCGCTTGAAGCTACGTCGGTATTTGCCCAAAGGGGAAAGGATGGTGGAGCACAGCGGCAGTAGGTATTTCCCTCAGATGTGAAACCAAGGTTATCAAACCAGTAGAAGAACCAAGCAACACAACATAAACAACACCTGCACACAAATAACAATTTCTCGCAACCCGGCGTGTTAAAGGGGTTGGCAATCCCTTCCGGGGTACGGCGCCTCTAGATAGGCAAACGGATGTGAGGTAAATTTGTAGTAGATTGATAGATCGAACGCTAGATAAAATAAATAGGAATAAATTGCAGCAAGGTATTTTTGGGTTTTTGGTTTAATAGATTTGAAAATAAGCGCAAAGGAAAATAGATCGCAAAGGCAAATAATATGAGAAAGAGACCCGGGGGCCGTAGGTTTCACTAGTGGCTTCTCTCAAGAAAAATAGCAAATGGTGGGTGAAAAAATTATATTTGGGCAATTGATAGAACTTCAAATACTCATGACAATATCCAGGCAATGATCATTACATAGGCATCACGTACAAGATTAGTAGACTGACTCCTACCTGCATCTACTACTATTACTCCACACATTGACCACTATCCAGCATGCATCTAGTGTATTAAGTTCATGGATAAATGGAGTAATGCAATAAGAACGATGACATGATGTAGACAAGATCTATCTATGTAGAGATGGACCCATCGTTTAATCCTCAGTAGCAACGATACATACATCTCGGTTCCCCTTCTATCACTGGGATAGAGCACCGTAAGATTGAACCCACTACAAAGCACCTCTTCCCATTGCAAGATAAATAGATCAAGTTGGCAAAAAAAACCAAATATCGAAGAAGAAATACGAGGATAGATATAAGCCATCATGCATAAAAGAGATCAAAGAAACTGAAATGCTTTCATGGATATAAAAAGAGATAGATCTGATCATAAACTCAAAGTTCATCGGATCCCAACAAACACACCACAAAAGAGTTACATCATATGGCTCTCCAAGAGACCATTTTATTGAGAATCAAGAGAGAGAGAAAGAGAGGAATCCATCTAGCTACTAACTACGTACCCGAAGGTCTACAAAGAACTACTCACGCATCATCAAAGAGGCACCAATCGAGGTGGTGAACCCCATCCGAGATGGTGTGCAGATTGGATCTGGTGGTTCTGGACTTTGCGGTGGCTGGATCAATATTTCGTTGACTCCCCTAGGGTTTTGGAATATTGGGGTATTTATAGAGCAAAGAGGCGGTCCGGGGGCACCTGAGGTGGGCACAACCCACCATGGCACGCCTGGGCCTCCTGGCGCGCCCTGGTGGGTTGTCCTCCCCTCGGGGCACCCCCCAAGCACAGCCAGGGCCCATTATGTTCCTTCTGGTCCATAAAAAATATCCGTAAAGTTTCCTGGCATTTGGACTCCGTTTGATATTGATTTTCTGCGATGTAAAAAACATGGAAAAAACAGTAACTGGCACTTGGCACTATGTGAATAGGTTAGTACCAAAAATGATAAAAAATGACTATAAAATGATTATAAATCATCCAAGATTGATAATATAGCAGCATGGAACAATCAAAAAATATAGATACGTTGGAGACGTATCAGCATCCCCAAGCTTAACTCCTACTCGTCCTCGAGTAGGGAAGTGATAAAAATAAATTTTTGATGTGGAATGCTGCCTAACATGTCATATAATATTCTTTTCTTTATAGCATGGACATTTGGATTTTTATATTGTTCAAAGCAATAGTCTAGTTTTGACATGATAATTTAAATACTCAAGCATATCAACAAGCAATCATGTCTTTCAAAATATCAACGCTGAAATAAGCTATCCCTGGCCCATCATGCTCAACCATTGATCCATTCATGAAACACACTCGCATATTAGCTACACCCAATACTCAAGTACAATCATATTGCCTCCTAGTTGGTGCTTTTATAAGAGAAGATGGAGACTCAAATTCAAAATAAAAATTGCATAAAGTAAAAAGAAAGGCCCTTCGCAGAGGGAAGTAGGGATTTGTAGAGGTGCCAAAGCTCAAAGCGAAAAACATAGAGATAAAAACATTTTGGGAGGTTTATCCATCCCACCAACAAAAACGACTTAGAGTTCCCAATACTTTCCATGCTTAGATATATCATAGGCGGTTCCCAAACAGAAAATAAAGTTTATTCCTTTTTCCACCATACTTTCGCTTTCCATGGCTAACCGTATCCACGGGTGCCCACCATACCAAGACTTTCCAAGGAATTTGTTATTTGACAACATAAAGTAAATTCATTTTTTAATTTCGGGACTGGGCATCCCTAATACCTTTGCCTTACTCTCGTGTAGTGACTAGTGAATAAACACTCATCATGAGAATAACACATCTAGCATGGAAAATATTAGCCACCCCTCACCGCTCCGCGAGCGAAATGAACACACAAAAGAGAAATTTATTTTGAAAATTAGAGATGGCACATGCAAATTTGCTTAGAATGGCAAAAGAATATCGCATATAGGTAGATATAGTGGACTCATGTGGCAAAACTGGTTTAAAGGTTTTTGGATACACAAGTAGAGATCATACTTAGTGTAAAATGAAGGCTAGCAAAAGATTGAGAAGCGACCAACCAAGAATCAGATAATCTCATAAGCAAGCACTAAGCATAATTAACACCGAATAATGCACCACAAGTAGGATATAATTTCATTGCATGACTTGACTTTTGTGCTTGCATAGGGAATCACAAACCTTAACACCAATATTCTTACTAAAGCATAATTACTAATCAAGCTGACTCACATATTACATCATCATATCTCAAAACTATTACTAAGAATCAAGTTTATTTTGTCAAATGAGATTCGTCAAGTTTCTATTATATCCTTCTTGGATATCTATCACTTTGAGACTAATTTTCATGTGTTGCTTTTCAGAAGCTCAAACAAATATAAGTGAAGATCATGAGCATAATATTTCTTTCTCTCAAATTAATTTAAGTGAAGCAAGAGAGAATTTCTTGAAAATTTTACTAACTCTCAAATAAATCTAAGTGAAGCAAGAGAGAATTTCTTCAAAAATACTAAGCACATCGTGCTCAAAAAGATATAAGTGAAGCACTAGAGCAAGTCCATAGCTCATAAAATTTTTAATGAAGCCAAGAGAGCAATTCTAACAAGTCATGACATAATTTTGGCTCTCTCAAATAGGTGTGTCAATCAAGGGATCAAGACTTAAAACACAAAATAAAATAAGCAAAGACACATATCATACAAGACGCTCCAAGTAAAACACATAGTATGTGACGAATAAAAATATAGCTTCGAGTAAAGTACCGATGGTCGTTAGAAGAAAGAGGGGATGCCACTCGGGGGCATCCCCAAGCTTAGTTGGTTGCTCATTTTTGGATAATAGCTTGGGATGCTGGGGCATCCCCAAGATTAGGCTCTTCAACTCCTTATTCCTTCATCCATCGTAAGATAACCCAAAACTTGAACACTTCAATCACACAAAACTCAACAAAACCTTTGTGAAATCCGTTAGTATAAGAAAATAAATCACTACTATAAGTGTCGTATCAAACCAATTCATATTTTGTTCTTGCATTATATCTACTGTATTCCAACTTTTCTATGGCAAAAACTCATCAAAGAAAACCATAGAGCCATCAAAATAAGCACACACCACAAACAAAACAGAATCTGTCAAAACTGAACAGTCTGTAGCAATCTGACTATTTCGAATACTTTTGTAACTCCAAAAATTCTAAAACATTAGGACGACCTGAGCAATTTTTATATTGATCTACTTCAAGTGGAATGGGTATTTTGTTCATGAGCGCAAAAGTTTCTGTTTTTTAGCAAGATCAAACAACTATCACCCAAGAAGATCCTAAAGGCTTTACTTGGCACAAACACAAATTAAAACACAAAAAACACAATCATAACAGTAGCATAATTGTGCTAACACTCAAGAATAGAAATAAAAAGGCAAAAAATAGATTTTATTCATTGGGTTGCCTCCCAACAAGCGCTATTGTTTCACGCCCCTAGCTAGGCATAAGATTTCAATGATGCTCACATGAAAGATAATAGTTGAAATACAAAGAGAACATCATAAGACATGTGACAAACACATTTAAGTCTAACATACTTCTTATGCATAGGAAATTTATAAGCAAACAAATTATCAAGACAATCAATATTTAGCATATGTAAGGAACAAGAAAGAAATAATAGCAATCTCAAAATAACGAGAGGTAATTTAGCAACGTGAAAATTTCTACCACAATATTTTCCTCTCTCATAATAATTATATGTGGGTTCATATTCAAATTCAAAAATATAGATATCACATAACATATTTTCTATATGATCCACATGCATGCAAAGTTGACACTCTTCCAATATAGTGGGATTATCATCAAATAAAGTCACGACCTCTCCAAACCCATTTTTATCAAAAATTTCACAAGATTGATAATTCTCCAGAGTAGTGGGGCATTAATACCTAAAGTTGACACTCTTCCAACCCCACTTTCAATATTATGCCAAATACTATTAATATCATATTCATCATGAGGCATAAGAAAATTTTCAAGATCATGTGAAGACTCACCCCAATGATGATCATTGCAATAAGTAGTGGACATAGCAAAATTAGCATCCCCAAGCTTGGGGTTTTGCGTATTATTAGACAATTGGTATTAATAGAATTTATAGTAAAATCATTGCAATCATGCTTTCTATTCAAGGAGCTATCATGAATCACATCATAAATTTCTTCATCAAAATTTTTAGATTCACAAATCTCAAGCAAAACTTCATAAAGATAATCTAGTGCGCTCAACCCACTAGCAATTGGTTCAACATGGTTGGATGTTTTAAAAAGATTAGCAAGTGGATGGGGATCCATATCAATAGATTTTTAGCAAGCGAAGATGCAAGCATATAGAAGGCACATGGCAACACAAGCAAACAAAAGATCTGAAGAGAAAAAGGCGAACGAAAAAGAGGGTGAATAAAACGGCAAATTTTTGTGAAGTGGGGGAGAGAAAAACGAGAGGCAAATGGAAAATAATGTAAATTGCGAGGAGATGAGATTTGTGATTAGGAACCTAGTATATTTTGAAGATCCTCCCCGGCAACGGCGCCAGAAATTCCTTTTGATGTCGCTTGAAGCTACGTCGGTATTTCCCCAAAGAGGAAGGGATGGTGCAGCACAGCGGCGGTAGGTATTTCCCTCAGATGTGAAACCAAGGTAATTGAACCAGGACAACCAAGCAACACAACATAAACAACACCTGCACACATACAACTTCTCACAACCCGACGTGTCAAAGGGGTTGTCAGTCCCTTCCGGGGTACGGCGCCTCAAGATAGGCAAACGGGTGTGAGGTAAATTTGTAGTAGATTAATAGATCAAACGCCAAATAAAATAAATAGGAATAAATTGCAGCAAGGTATTTTTGGGTTTTTGGTTTAATAGATAGGAAAATAAAAGCAAAGGAAAATAGATAGCAAAGGGAAATAATATGAGAAATAGATCCGGGGGCCGTAGGTTTCACTAGTGGCCTCTCTAGAGAAAAATAGCAAACAGTGGGTGAACAAATTACTGTTGGGAAATTAATAGAACTTCAAATACTCACGACGATATCCAGGAAATGATCATTACATAGGCATCACGTCCAAGATAGTAGACTGACTCCTGCCTGCATCTACTACTATTACTCCACACATCTTGTTGGGGAACGCAGTAATTTCAAAAATAAATCCTACGCACATGCAAGATCTATCATGGTGATGCATAGCAACGAGATGGGAGAGTGTGTCTACCTACCCTCGTAGACCGAAAGCGGAAGCGTTTTATCAACGCGGTTGATGTAGTCGTACACCTTCATGATCCGTCCCGATCAAGTACCGAACGTACGGCACCTCTGTGTTCAGCACACGTTCAGCTCGATGACGTCCTCGCCTTCTTGATCCAGCAAGACGGGCGAAGTAGTAGATGAGTTCTAGCAGCACGATGGCATGGTGACGGTGTTGGTGAAGAACAATCTTCGCAGGGCTTCGCCTAAGCACTACGAAAACTATGACGGAGGATAAACTAGAGGGGACGGGGTTGCCGGCACACGGCTTTGTGTTTCTTGATGTGTCTTGGGTGCTAGCCCTACCCCTCTATTTATATGTTGAGCCTTGGGGTCGAAACTTGAGGTAAAAGCTTACACAAAGTCTGGACCCAGACACCAAGGACACTGGCATCTGGCCCCTGGATTCCGCAAAACTTCCTTTTGCTCTTTCCAAAAACCTTGTGGGCTTTCCCCTTTGGCTCAAATAAAGTGTTCTCGTACCCAAACATTTCAGGAAACATCCGGAACCCCTTTCGGTGAATTCCGGAACCCTTCCGGAGACCAAACACTATTATCCCATATATCAATCTTTATCTCCGGACCATTCCGGAGTTCCTCGTCATGTTCGTGATCTTATCCGGGACTCCGAACAACATTCGGTCACCAACATACATAACTCATATAGTACTATATCGTAAATGAACGTTAAGCGTGCCAACCCTACGGGTTCGAGAACTATGTAGACATGACCGAGTCACCTCTCTGGTCAATAACCAATAGCGGAACCTGGATGCCCATTTATCGGTCGAACCGCATAACAACATATGCTGTTCCTTTTGTCATCAGTATGTTACTTGCCTGAGATTCGGTCGTCGGTATCTCAATATCTAGTTCAATCTTGTTACCGGCAAGTCTCTTTACTCGTTTCGTAATGCATCATGGCGCAACTAACTCATTAGTCACATTGCTTGCAAGGCTCATAGTGATGTACATTACCGAGCGGGCCCAAAGATACCTCTCCGATAGACGGAGTGACAAATCCTAATCTCGATCTATGCCAACTCAACAAACACCATCGGAGACACCTGTAGAGCACTTTTATAATCACCTAGTTACATTGTGATGTTTGGTAGCACACAAAGTGTTCCTCCGGTATTCGGGAGTTGCGTGATCTCATAGTCATAGGAACATGTATAAGTTATGGAGAAAGCAATAGCAACAAACTAAACGATCATCGTGCTAAGCTAACAGATGGGTCAAGTCAATCACATCGTTCTCTAATGATGTGATCTCATTTATCAAAGGACAACTCTTTGTCCATGGCTAGGAAACTTAACCATCTTTGATTAACGAGCTAGTCAAGTAGAGGCATACTAGTGGCACTCTGTTTGTCTATGTATTCACACATGTACTAAGTTTCCGGTTAGTACAAGTCTAGCATGAATAATAAACATTTATCATGACATAAGGAAATATAAATGACAACTTTATTATTGCCTCTAGGGCATATTTCCTTCACATCTACCGCTATCCAGCATGCATCTAGTGTATTAAGTTCATCGAGAAACGGAGTAATGCAATAAAAACGATGGCATGATGTAGACAAGATCTATCATTGTACAGATAGACCTCATCGCTTTATCGTTAGTAGCAACGATACATACATGTCGGTTCCCCTTTTGTCACTGGGATCAAGCATCGTAAGATTGAACCCACTACAAAACACCTCTTCCCATTGCAAGATAAATAGATCTAGTTGGCCAAACAAAACCCAAATATCGGAGAAGAAATAGGAGGCTATAAGCAATCATTCATAAAAGAGATCAAAGAAACTCAAATAATTTCATGGATATAAAAAGAGATAGATCTGATCATAAACTCGAAGTTCATCGGATTCGAACAAACACACCGCAAAAGAATTGCATCATATGGATCTCCAAGAGACCATTGTACTGAGAATCAAGAGAGTTAAGAGAGAGAGAGAGGAAGCCATTTAGCTACTAACTACAGACCCAAAGGTCTACAAAGAACTACTCACGCATCATCGGAGAGGCACCAATGGAGGTGGTGAACCCCATCTGAGATGGTGTCTATATTGGATCTGGTGGTTCTAGACTCTGCAGCGGCTGGATCAATATTTCATGGACTCCCCTAGGGTTTTGGGAATATTGGGGTATTTATAGAGCAAAGAGGCAGTTCGGGGGGCACCCGAGGTGGGCACAACCCACCAGGGCGCGCCTGGACCTCCTAGCGCGCCCTAGTGGGTTGTGCTCCCCTCGGGGCACCCCTAGGCGCAGCCAGGGACCATTATGTTCCTTCTGGTCAATAAAAAATCTCCGTAAAGTTTCATGGCATTTGGACTCCGTCTGATATTGATTTTCTGTGATGTAAAAAACATGGGAAAAAACAACAATTGGCACTTGGCACTATGTCAATTTGTTAGTACCAAAAATGATATAAAATGATTATAAAACATCCAAGATTGATAATATAACAACATGGAACAATCAAAATTTATAGATACATTGGAGACGTATCAGAGCCTAGCATGTACAGACATGGTCCCGGAACACTAGAGACCGAAAGGTCGAATGTGAGTCATATAATAGATATGATCCACATACAGATGTTCGCCATTGATGACTACCCCATCTCATGTGATGATCGGACATGGGGTAGTTGATTTGGATCACGTATCACTTAGATAACTTGACGGATGTTTATTTAAGTGGGAGTTCATTAGTAATTTGATTAATTGAACTTAATTTGTCATGAACTTAGTCTTATAATTTTGCATATCTATGTTGTAGATCAATGGCTTGAGCTACCGCTCCCCTGAATTTTAATGCATTCCTAGAGAACGCTACGCTAAAAGATGATGCTGGCTGTAAGGGCATATTTCTCCCTATGTTGTTTTGGTGATTGATGGCAGTGCATTTGTGGAGTAATTGTTTGCATTGAGCATTTTAGATATCTCATGTATAGGCACAAGAAGATTCGGTGCCCCTCGGAGCATATTGAAGATGGCGATTTTTCTACATTTCTTTTCGATGGATTTTGAGTCATAGGAAAGCCGTACTATTAAGAGGGGGTCCGCTTCGAAAATCTTATTGTGGAATCAACACGTACACATCTGTTCCTTTGCACCACCTTTCCGTCGCTGCATTGGAGCATCGTCCGTCTATCCTTCTCACTGCGAGATGAAGGCCTCCAACTTCTATAGGTTCTGTGGCGTGCGGTAGTACTGCTCAAGGGAGCAGTAGTACCGCAGGAGCCCGCGGTAGTACCGCCCTGACTAGCGATAGTACCGCGCCATGCGGTAGTACCGCGCCATGCGGTAGTACCGCTCCTCGCAAGCATTAGTACCACTGCCTCTAGCCCAGAATGCTCGCATGCGCGGAAGTAATTTTTTACTTCTGCCCCTACGAGGTAGTACCGCTCCCTGCGAGCGGTAGTACTGTGCCAGATTTTCGCACGTCCCAAACTCAGCAGAAGTAGTCACGGAAAAAATTTATTTAGTCCGTGCCTCTTCCCAGCCTAGTTGAGTCCTACTACCGCAGGGGCGCCCGGTAGTACCGCATGAGCGATAGTACCGCATCGAGGTGCGGTAGTACCGTAGCGCCTTGCGGTAGTACCACGGACGTGTGCGGTAGTACCGTGTCTCACAAGCTGAGTAGGTGGGTAACGGTTGGATCTTGTCCCCCACTATATAAAGGGGGTCTTCTTCCCCAAGAAGACCATCTCTTCCCTCCCCAAGATCCATTGTTGATCAAAGCTCCATTTTCTCCCGATCCCTCTCCCTAGCTAATCAAACTTGTTGATTTTTTAGGGATTGGTTGAGAAGGCCCCGATCTACACTTCCACCAAGAGAAATTTGATTCCCCCCAGTAATCCCTTGTGGATCTTGTTACTCTTGGGTGTTTGAGTACCCTAGATGGTTGAGGTCACCGCGGAGCCATATTCCATTGTGGTGAAGCTTCGTGGTGTCAATGGGAGCCTTCGATTAAGTTGTGGAGATTGCCTCAACCTTGTTTGTAAAGGTTCAGTCACTGCCTCCAAGGGCGCCAATAGTGGAATCACGACATCTCACATTGTGTGAGGGCGTGAGGAGAATATGGTGGCCCTAGTGGCTTCTTGGGGCATTGTGCCTCCACACCGCTCCAACAGAGACGTACTTCCTCTCAAAGGGAAGGAACTTAGGTAACACATCCTCGTCTCCACCGGCTAAACTCTTGGTTATCTCTTACCTTTACTTGCGCAAGCTTATATTGTGTTGTATGCCTTGCTTGCTTGTGTGCTTGTTGTTGTTGCATCATATAGGTCACCTAGTTGCATATCTAGACAACCTACTTTGATGCAAAGTTTACTTTGGAAAATAAAAGCTAAAAAATGTTAGTTGCCTATTCACCCCCCCCTCTAGTCAACTATATCGATCCTTTCAATTCGTATCAGAGCCTCATCTCTTTATTAAGTACTTTGTCGTCCGGAGAGTATGGTTGACACCTCAGACGAGGTGGAGGAGCACTTCGGTGCGATTCCCCCTTTGCCTGCGGCCGATGGGGGATCCTCGGTCTCTCGTGAGGAGTTCAATGTGGCCTTGGACACATTGAGAACCTCCATGATGGCCGAGGTTAAAGGCATGATTAAGAATTTTCTTGATGGTCTTAAAGTTTTCACCGTACCATTGAAGTGGTCGATCCCACTAACAAGGTGACGGATGCTAACTCCAACAAGGGGGAAGCTACTAGTGATCAAGTTCCTTTGACTAGTGATAGAAGTGGAAATGGCGTCTTTGCCCATGTTGAACCTCCAATTACTTATGGAGGACCGGTTCCCTCATGCGCATATGAATCATGTTGGTCCTCCTGCCAAACGTCATTTAAATCATATTTCTACTAATCTTTGGAGAATTATTGAGCAAGGTTTCTACCCACACGACCCAAGCAACTTCACTCCTAGAGAAGTCGCGGATCATCAATTCAACGAGTCTGCTCTCTTCATTCTCCAAGAAGCAATTCTACCCGAAGATATTGCGCATCTCCGTCCTTTCACCATGGCCAAGGAAGCATGGCAACATGTTGTTTCCATTTACAAGGGAAGCGCAAGTATCCAACGCTCAAACTTTAAAGTGGTGCAAGATGAAGCCGATGAGTTTGCACTGAATGAAGATGAAGAACCTCGAGAGCTTTACCGGAGATTAACCACTCTCGCGGTCTCACTTTGAGATCATGGGAGCAAGGATACAGATGACAATTGGATCAAGGCAAGTTTCTCAAGGCCATGATGCCTTACCATAAGGCCATGTCCTCCGTCATCCATCAAATGTCGTACTTTCACGGCTTGTCCTCAAGTGAAGTGTTGGATGAGTTTGTTGCAATGAGGATCTTGGAGAAGACCGCCGACAATGTGGTGTTGCATTATCAACGAGCAAAGAAGCCCAACCTTGCTTTGAAGGCCAAGGATAGTGTGGAAGAAGAGGGTGAAGAGGAAGAAGAGGAGTGTTGCCCCGAAGATACCAAATATGCTTATCTTGAGCACATGGCTCTCGCTTCACGGCAATTTTGGAGCAAGAAGAACTCAAGGCCCAACTCACGGCAATTTTGGAGCAAGAAGAGGACATGCTATAATTGTGGCAATGTGAGCCACTTTGTTGCGAAGTGCCCGTGCGAGAAGAGGGAAGACAATGGTGACAAGCTTATCCGAAAAGACAAGGCCAAGTCCTTTCCCAACAAGAACAACTTCACCAAGAAGACTCCTCCCAAGGGTTTTGTGGCACAAAAAGAGTACAATGAGGATGAGGATGATGATTATGATGATGACGGTGATACGGTTGCCATGGCCTCCATTGCCATTGCAACAACTCCACGGATGTACCTCTTCGATTCACCCAACGAGAACATCACCGCCAAGTGCCTCATAGCTAAAGCCACCAACAAGGTAACCCCCAACATCAAAACTACCATCACTACTAATCCTTCCTTGATGGATTGCATTGATGAAAGTGAGGGGTCGAGGGAGGAAGAAAATGAATTTGAGACTTTTATGAGTAAGCTCAAGGATAACCCCAAGAAGCAGTTCGTTGCTCTCTTGGAACAACTTGGTGAAGCCAATGACATGATCAAGGCTCGAGAAGATACCATCTCTAAGATGGAAGGGAATAGTCGTGACTATGCCGATGAGATATCGGATCTCTCTAATGCTCTTGAGGAAGAGCATGGTCATCGTTTGGCTCTTGAGGAGTCACACAATGATGATCATGCTAAATTAAAGAAAGATCTTATCATGCTCTTGTTGTATCTCGTGTGCTCAACTCTGAGAATGCTAAACTTTGGGTTGAACATGATATAGTTAAAGAGGAGTTTTATATACTTGACAAGGCTCACAAGGCCTTGAAGGGTGCTCATTCTAGCCTCAAAGAGTCTCATGATCATCTCCAAGTGAAGCTAACCAAGGAGAAAGCCACTTTTCCCCATATGGTTTTAATTGATAATGCAAATGCTACTAACCCGTGTTGTGAACATGTGCATCTTGTGGAGGAGAATGCCAAGTTGAAGGAGCAACTTGAGAAAGGCCTTGTGTCTTGCATACAAGGTGAGAAGAACCTCAACGACCTTCTGAGCAATCAAAAGGAAGTTGTGGGCAAGGAGGGAATTGGGTTTGCACCCAAGTCCAGGAATAAGAAGAAGAACGGCAAGGACAAATGACCTCCTCCTCTCAAGCAAACTTTTTTGAAGGAGGGAGAGGGTTCTTGTAAGGAGAAGAAGAAGAATGTGAAGGGTGGTGAGGTCAAGAAGGGCAATGCCACTCCTTCCAACAAAGCCGATGACTTTAATCCTTCTTATGTGTTATGCCACGCTAGTGATTGGCATGTTTATGCAAATTTGTTAGTTCTCCTTATGAGTACATTGAATGGTCTATTTGGGTTCCTAAGACCCTTGTTACTAACATCAAAGGGCCCATTACAAAATGGGTGCCTAAAACCAAGCATTGATCTCTTGTAGGTGTTTGATTCCGGTGGGGGATGTGCACAAGATTTCATCTATGCCCACCAATGTCGAGTGTGGTGATGCCTCTGTCGGTGTCTAAACCGGCCGATCTCGGGTAGAGGGTCCCGAACTATGCGTCTGAGCATCAAAGGTAACAGGAGGCAGGGACACGATGTTTTCCCAGGTTCGGGTCCTCTTGATGGAGGTAATACCCTACTTCCTGCTTGATTAACTTTGATAAATATAGGGGTTACAAGAGTTGATCTACCTTGAGATCGTAATGGCTAAACCCTAGATGTCTAGCCTGTATGATTATGATTATGATTGCATCTATGGACTAAACCCTCCAGTTTATATAGACACCAGAGGGGCCTAGGGCTGTAAGTGTCAGTTTACAAAGAAAGGAATCTTCACATCTGAACGCCAAGCTTGCCATCCACGTAAAGGAGAGTCCCATCCGGACACGGGGGAAGGCCTTCGATCTTGTATCTTCTTGGCCCATCAGTCCGGCCCATATCACATAGCCCGACCACCCGAGGACCCCTTAATCTAGGACTCCCTTAGTAGCCCCCGAACTTGCCTTCAATGATGATGCAGTATCCGACTTTTTGTCTTTGGCTTTGTAAGGCGGGTTCTCCATTATACTTCGGACTGACAATAGTTCGGCCCCATATTAAATATCATGTTTTTTGCCGCCGTCGCCCCGGCTTCCACATGTCAGACGAATGTGAATGGTTCAGGTATCTTCTACAAGTAACCCCTCGACCATACAGGGATGGAGTCTATTTGAGGGGATTGGATCTCAGATGCTATTCCACACCTCGCGGAAATCCTTAGAACTCACCACAGGAAATCGTCCAAACATGGCCGCACTCCTAGCTCCTCCTCATGCCCCTACGACCCTAAAAAAGGTGACTAGGAAAGATGCTCGGTGTCACATGCCCATCTGAATGAACTTCAGAGCCAAGGATATCTTCGTCCCACGGATCTCGTCTCTATTTGGGCTGGATGGACTTCCCTTAATGGCGAAGCCCTGGCGGAAAATTTCCCTAATCCATCTAAAGAGGATAGGGTGTGCTTCGTTTCTTTCCTTCTAAGAGGCATAGGATTCCCTATCCACCCTTTCCTTATAGGTCTCCTGAAGTATTATGGCCTCCAACTGCACAATCTGACACCCGGCTCCATCCTGCACATCGTGGGCTTTCTTGCTCTCTGCGAGCTGTCCCTAGGCTGTGAGGCCCATTTCGAATTATGGCGGAAATTCTTATGCCTCGTTCCCCACTCCCAAAAGGGATCTATATTCGAGGTGGGCGGCGCCGAAGTATGGTGCATAGCCGGAACAGGATACCTGTCCGGCACTCCAAAGAAGGCATCCAAAGAGTGGCCCTGGGAATGGTTTTATATTGTAGACGTCATTCTTCCGTACCCAATCCGGCACGGCCCTCCCGAATTCTCCAGCACTCATTTAAAGAAGCGCGCCAGCTGGCATCCCCGGAGCCTCGAGGAAAGAGACAGTGCGGAGGTCGCGAGGTTGGCAAGAAAAATCAGAGTACTTTCCAACTCTGGGCTATCAATAATTGAGGTAATGGAAATTTCAATAACGCAATGCGTTCAGCCGCTCCAATCTAGTGGTTTTCCCATGTGGCATTACAATGGGGAGGACGATGCATCCCATTGTCTTCGCCAGGGTCCGTACAACTTTGTTGCCCTGGCCACCATCTTAGCTGATGTTTTCGAAGGGGAGAAGGAAGACTTCACTCGCTTGAAGTGTCGGGAAGGTTTTTTCATGTACAACCCCATCGACTGGGTAAGTTTTCGATGATCGGCTTTACTTAATCCTTTTCCAGAGTTATGCTAGTCGAGTCTAATCTTGCCACTTCTAATAGGAATGGAGAAAGATCGTCGAGGGTATATACAGCGCCGCTTCGCAGCCAGAGGATCATAATCGGGATCTAGATCCTGGATATGAAGAAGATCTGGACATATTTATAGAGCTTAAGGAGGGAATTTTTTATCAGGTGAGCTACGACGGCACGGAAGTGGCTATTATAGCCGATTACCCCGGCCTTCTCCCCTCCTCCCACATAAGTACCCAGGAGACGTCTCCTCCTAAAGATTTTTTCGTCGCACCTCACCCACCGCACCGTCTCATACTCCGAAGGGGCGACGCTCATCTCGCCGAGCTGTATCGAAGGTGCCTTCTAGGAAGGTGACACCTGCGCAGGGTGAGTCCTTAAAAATAAAGGACAATGGTGATACTACCAAGCTCCTGCCTTCACTAAAGAGGTATAGTTCTCAATATGCACTCGGTAGATAGACTGAATTGTGACATTTTTCGTTGGGCCATTTTGCAGGAAGAGCATACGCCGGACTACATCCGGGGACCTTGCTGGCCGTGCATCGACCAATCCAGCCCCGGACCCTGTCGTAAGGACTAGGGTTGATACGGGTAAAATGCCGGATGGTCATCTCCAAGAGGATTCGGATGATGTATCTGTCACCAATTCTGAGGTGGAGAGCGCGATGAATCATCGGCGGAGGAAAGAGGCCATGTGCGATCCCAGTTTTACCATAGAGGCGTTCCACGCCCTAAACTCTGTGGATGCATATATCCGAGCTTCTCGGGATGGGCTTGCTGGAGCCACACACCAGCTTTCAAAGGATATGCGGGTAAGAGCTTTTTGTAGGTGTAAGACTCATGTGCCAGTAGCCCCCGAGACTTGAAACAGTTTGGCCCAAACTAATTTAAGGATCGTTGTATTATCATGTACTCGCGGAGAAAAATGACATTCTATCCAAGGATCTTGAAGATTGTCGGTCCAAGCTTATTGCTGTCACCGCCAAACTGGAGAAGTCCAAGAAGGCACCTAATGGTAAGGTCCATCATTGTCCGGAAAATACCATTCTGCGCCAACAATGTTTTTTTCCAAATATACATTGTTTTGTTTTATAGCTGCAGGATCGTCAGATCAGTTGGAGGACAGACTGAAGGCTGTGCAGGCGGATAAACAGCATGCCGAAAGGCAAGAAGCCGCTGGCCAATGTATACTAACATGGACCATGGATGAGAAGAATAAACTACAGGACGCCAACATCAGGCAAGCCGAGGAGCTGAAGGACGTAAGAGCCCAACTGTCGGATGCGTTGAAGGAGAACCGAAAGCTGAAAGGCGGCATATTTAGTATATCCCTGAACCTAACTCTCATAAGATCCCCTGATGGAAAGATTTTACGACATTTGTGCCTGTAGGTTTGTTAACTGGGCGGCCCGAAGGAGAAGTGTCCGGATTCCAAGGCGATGTGCTACAAGAGCTATCGAAAGTGCACGAGCGAGCTCGGAAAGGCATGAGGAATATGGCGAAGGCTTTATGGCCATCTGATTCTCCTCCAGAAATGATGGGGGAGCTCGCAGAGTTGTTCAAGGGAGCTCGTCTTCGTTTTGAGCCGTGGAAGGCATCGGTATGTCGAGAAGGTGCACGAGCCATGGTGAAAACGCGGTATACCAGATTTGATCCGAATCATATGGCCCGGTTCAGACCTCGGGGACCAGACGGACAAGAAATTCCGGTTAGCTTGGTGTACGACCAACTAAAGATAGCTGCCAAATTTTCACAGCAGGACTGTAAACTAGACAGCCTGATAGATGGCATAGATAAAGAGTAGGCGTGTAATTTTATGTGATGATACACTTTATCGGCAAAGCTTATCTCCGACCGAATTGTAAAAAATTGTCGTGGCAGAATTTCCGCTGTCAAACTCCAAAACCCAAGGGTGGAGTGTTTCCAAATACTATACCTGTGGGAAACTATTGGGGAACGCAGTAATTTCAAAAAAATTCCTACGCACATGGAAGATCATGGTGATGCATAACAACGAGAGGGGAGAGTGTCGTCCACGTACCCTCGTAGACCGTAAGCGGAAGTGTTATGAGAACGTGGTTGATGTAGTCGTACGTCTTCACGATCCGACCGATCCAAGTACTGAACGTACGGCACCTCCGAGTTCAGCACACGTTCAGCTCGATGACTTCCCCGAACTCCAATCCAGTAGAGCTTTGAGGGAGAGTTCCGTCAGCACGACGGCGTGATGACGGTGATGATGATGCTAGTGACGCAGGGCTTCGCCTAAGCACCGCTATGATATGACCCAGGTGGAATATGGTGGACGGGGCACTTCACACGGCTAAAAGATCAACTGATCAACTTGTGTGTTCATGGGGTGCCCCCTCCCCCGTATATAAAGGAGTGGAGGAGGGAGAGGGCCGGTCCTCTACTATGGCACGCCCTAGGGAGTCCTACTCCCACCGGGAGTAGGATTCCCCCCTTCCATGTAGTAGGAGTAGGAGAGAACGAAAGGGAAAAGAGAAGAGAAGGAAGGAGGGGGCGCCGCCCCTCCCCCTAGTCCAATTTGGACTAGGCCTTGGGGGGCGCGCAGCCTCCCCTCTCTCTTTCCCCTAAAGCCCAATAAGGCCCATATACTCCCGGCGAATTCCTATAACTCTCCGATACTACGATAAATACCCGAACCACTCAGAACCTTTCCGATGTCCGAATATAGCCTTCCAATATAACGATCTTTACGTCTCGAACATTTTGAGACTCCTCGTCATGTCCCTGATCTCATCCGGGACTCCGAACAACCTTCGGTACATCAAAACACATAAACTCATAATACTGATCGTCACCGAACGTTAAGTGTGCGGACCCTACGGGTTCAAGAACTATGTAGACATGACTGAGACACGTCTCCGCTCAATAACAAATAGCGGAACCTGGATGCTCATATTGGTTCGTACATATTCTATGAGGATCTTTATCGGTCAAACGACATAACAACATACTTTGTTCCCTTTGTCATCGGTATGTTACTTGCCTGCGATGCGATCGTCGGTATCATCATACCTAGTTCAATCTCGTTATTGTAAAGTCTCTTTACTCGTTTCGTAATGCATCATCCCGCAAGTAACTCATTAGTCACATTGCTCGCAAGGCTTATAGTGATGTGCATTACCGAGAGGGCCCAGAGATACCTCTCCGACAATCGGAGTGACAAATCCTAATCTCGATCTATGTCAACTCAACAAACACTATCGAAGACACCTGTAGAGAACCTTTATAATCACCCAGTTACGTTGTGACGTTTGGTAGCACACAAAGTGTTCCTCCGATATTCGGGAGTTGCATAATCTCATAGTCATAGGAACATGTATAAGTCATGAACAAAGCAGTAGCAACAAACTAAACGATCATTGTGCTAAGCTAACGGAATGGGTCAACTGAATCACATCATTCTCTTATGATGTGAACCCGTTAATCAAATGACAACTCATGTCTATGGCTAGGAAACTTAACCATCTTTGATTCAACGAGCTAGTCAAGTAGAGGCATACTAGTGACACTCTTTTTGTCTATGTATTCACACATGTACTAAGTTTCCGGTTAATACAATTATAGCATGAATAATAAACATTTATCATGATATAAGGAAATAAATAATAACTTTATTATTGCCTCTAGGGCATATTTCCTTCAGTCTCCCACTTGCACTAAAGTCAATAATCTAGTTCACATATTTATGTGATTAGTTCACATCTCCATGTGACTAATACCCAAAGGGTTTACTAGAGTCAATAATCTAGTTCACATTGCTATGTGATTAACACCCAAAGAGTGATCATGTTTTGCTTGTGAGAGAAGTTTAGTCTTTGGGTCTGCAACATTCAGATCTGTGTGTATTTCTCAAATTTCTATGTCTACAATGCTCTGCACGGAGCTACTCTAGCTAATTGCTTCCACTTTCAATATGTATCCAGATCGAGACTTACAATCATCTAGATCGATGTAAAAAGCTTGCATCAACGTAACTCTTTACGACGAACTCTTTTATCACCTCCATAACCAAGAAATATTTCCTTAGTCCTCTAAGGATAATTTTGACCGTTGTCCAGTGATCTACTCCTAGATCGCTATTATACTCCCTTGCCAGAATCATGCTAAGGTATACAATAGGACTGGTAAATAGCATAGCATACTTTATAGAACCTATGACTGAGGCATAGGGAATGACTTTTCATTCTCTTTCTATTTTCTGCTGTGGTCTGGTTTTGAGTCTTTACTCAACTTCACACGTTGCAACATAGGCAAGAACTCTTCTTTGACTGTTCCATTTTGAACTACTTCAAAATCTTGTCAAGGTATGTACTCATTGGAAAAAACTTATCAAGCATCTTGATCTATGTCTATAGATCTTGATGCTCAATGTGTAAGCAGCTTCATCGAGGTCTTTCTTTGAAAAACTCTTCTCAAACACTCCTTTACGCTTTCCAGATAATTCTACCAATCAACAATATGTCATTCACATATACTTATCAGAAATGTTGTAGTGCTCCCACTCACTTTCTTGTAAATACAGGATTCACCGCAAGTTTTTATAAAATCAACTGCTTTGGTCACTTTATCAAAGCATATATTCCAACTCCGAGATGCTTGCACTAGTCCATAGATGGATCACTATAGCTTGCTCACTTTGTTAGCACCTTTAGTATCGACAAAACCTTCTGGTTGCATCATATACAACTTCTTCTTTAAGAAATCCATTAAGGAATGTAGTTTTGACATCCATTTGCCAGATTTCATAAAATGCGGCAACTGCTAACATGATCCGGACAAACTTTTAAGCATCGATACGAGTGAGAAAATCTCATCTTAGTCAACACCTTGAACTTGTCGAAAACATTTTGCGGCAGTTCGAGCTTTGTAGATAGTAACACTACTATCAGCGTCCGTCTTCCTCTTGAAGATACATTTATTCTCAAAGACTTACCGATCATCGGGCAAGTCAATGAAAGTCCATACTTTGTTCTCATACATGGATCCCATCTCAGATTTCATGGCCTCAAGCCATTTCGCGGAATCTGGGCTCATCATCGCTTCCTCATAGTTCGTATGTTCATCATGGTCTAGTAACATGAATTCCAGAAAGGATTACTGTACCACTCTGGTGCAGACCATACTCTGGTTGACATACGAGGTTCGGTAGTAATTTGATCTGAAGTTTCATGATCATCATCATTAGCTTCCTCACTAATTGGCGTAGGAATCACTAGAACTGATTTCTGTGATGAACTACTTTCCAATTCGGGAGAAGGTACAATTACCTCATCAAGTTCTACATTCCTCCCAATCACTTCTTTCGAGAGAAACTCCTTCTCTATAAAGGATCCACTTTTAGCAACAAAGATCTTGCCTTCGGATTTGTGATAGAACGTGTACCCAACAGTTTCCTTTGGGTATTCTATGAAGACAAATTTCTCCGATTTGGGTTCGAGCTCATCAGGTTGAAACTTTTTCACATAAGCATCACAGCCCCAAACTTTAAGAAATGATAGCTTAGGTTTCTAGCCAAACCACAGTTCATATGGTGTAGTCTCAACGGATTTAGATGGTGCCCTATTTAACGTCAATGCAGCTGTCTCTAATGCATAACCCCAACATGATAGTGATAAATCGGTAAGAGACATCATAGATCGCACCATATCTAATAAAGTACGGTTATGACGTCCGGACACACTATTACGCTGTGGTGTTCCAGGTGGCGTGAGTTGTGAAACTATTCCGCATTGTTTCAGATGAAAACCAAACTCGTAACTCAAATATTCTCCTCCACGATCAGATCGCAGAAACTTTATTTTCTTGTTACGATGATTTTCCACTTCACTCTGAAATTCTTTGAACTTTTCAAATGGTTCAGACTTATGTTTAATCAAGTAGATATACCCATATCTGCTCAAATCATCTGTGAAGGTCAGAAAATAACGATACCCGCCGTGAGCCTCAACACTCATTGGATTGCATACATCAGTATGTATTATTTCCAATAAGTCAGTTGCTTGCTCCATCGTTCCAGAGAATGGAGTCTTAGTCATCTTTCCCATGAGGCATGGTTCACAAGCATCAAGTGATTCATAATCAAGTGATTCCAAAAGTCCATCAGCATGGAGTTCCTTCATGCTCTTTACACCAATATGACCTAAACGGCAGTGCCACAAATAGGTGGCACTATCATTATTAACTTTGCATCTTTTGGCTTCAATATTATGAATATGGGTATCACTACGATCGATATTCAATAAACCATTCACCTTGGGTGTATGACCACAATCGGTTTTATTCATGTAAACAGAATAGCAATTATCCTTTGACTTAAATGAATAACCGTATTGCAATAAACATGATCCAATCATATTATTCTCAACGCAAACACCAAATAACATTTATTTTAGGTTCAACACTAATCCCGAAGGTAAAGGGAGTGTGCGATGGTGATTGAGGGAGTCCTGGATTAGGGGGTCTCCGGACAGCCGGACTATATCCTTTGGTCGGACTGTTGGACTATGAAGATACAAGATTGAAGACTTCGTCTCGTGTCCGGATGGGACTTTCCTTGGCGTAGAAGACAAGCTTGGCAATACGGATATGTAGATCTCCTCCCTTGTAACTGAGTCTGTGTAACCCTAGCCCCCTCCGGTGTCTATATAAACCGGAGGGTTTAGTCCATAGGACAACATACAATCATACCATAGGCTAGCTTCTAGGGTTTAGCCTCTATGATCTCATGGTAGATCAACTCTTGTAATACTCATATCATCAAGAACAATCAAGCAGGACGTAGGGTATTACCTCCATCAAGAGGTCCCGAACCTAGGTAAACATCGTGTCCCCTGCTGTCGGATTTCGGGTTCCGGCAGACCCTTGAGGTTCGAACACTGGGGTGCGCGTGGAGATCTCTCCCCTACCGATCTATGTCCGATCCTCTCGTGCGAACTAAGATGAAAATGATGAACAACACAAGAGACACGAGGTTTATACTGGTTCGGGCCACCGTTGTGGTGTAATACCCTACTCCAGTGTGTGGTGTGGTGGATTGCCTCTGGGGCTGATGATGGATAGTACAAGGGAAGAACAGCCTCGCGAGGGGTGTTCTTGAGTTGATGCGGTGCGTTCTACTTTGTCTCTACTGGGTTTTCTCCCTCTCTCTCTCTCTCTCTCTCTCTCTCTCTCTCTCTCTCTTTCTCTCCCTCTCTTTGTGGAGGCTAGCTCTATTTATAGAGGCCCTGGGACTCTCCCCGAATAATTGAGCAGGAAGGGCGCCAACAATTGGCCATTTTGAAGGGGAACAACTAGTACAAGTTATCCTGACCAAAGGTGGTCTTCGGCTGCCAAAAGCACTGGTGATGACGCCGTCTTGGGCTCCACGGTGACCTCCGTTCGGCCGTTCGGCTGGTCTTGGTCTCGTTGCACCAGAATGGTAACCTTTGCCTGATACCTTGGCCTGTGCTTGCCCCCTTTGCACCAAAGGGGAAACAAGGACCCTGCGCAGGCCGGCGCCTGCCTGGCGCCTACCTGGCCTTGATCGTCATGGCTTGCGTCATGGGATCCTCGCGAGGTACCCTTGCATCGATCTCTCCGCCTCCTCGCGAGCCTGCCTAATGAGGCCGCTCTTGAGGAAGCTTCCTGTCGTCTGCCCCACGAGGCTTGGCCCCTCGCGAGGGTCTTGAGCTTGGTCTGATGAAGATGCGCCGCGCTGGGCCCCCACCCGAGCCATGCCGCAGGCCGCAGGCAGGCAAGTCTGGGGACCCCCGTTCCCGGAACGCCGATAGTAGCCCCCGGGCCCAAGGCGCGTGCGGGCTTGGCTTAGCAGAGAAGCGAAGGGGCAAGGACGAAGCGCCGCGGGCCCTAACAGCCTGCGGCCTTGGGCGCTGCGTGGCAGTTGATTGGACGTGGGCGTCTGCACTTCCCACGACACCTCGGCAACTGCACGACTTGACAAGTCCCTGCATGCAGAGATATGGGTCATGATTACCTGAGGTCATGGTGCTCGGCGGTTGGCCTTCCCCGGCTATAACTACGGGACCGTGTGAGCTTCCTCAGTTCACCCTTTTTTGCTACTCCCTTCTTCTTCTTGGCCACTCGCCGTTCTCATTGCTCCGAAGAGATTCTTGGCCGCAGAGAAGGGAAAGGCCCGCCAGGCAGGGCCCGACTCCGCCCCGGCCAGGCACGGCCGGGTTCGTCCTCGCAAGCATCCCGCGGTCCCCGCAGCGGCTTCCCGCGGCCACGGAGGCGGTTCCCTGCGCGGTGGTGAGCGCTCGACTGCCGAGGGGAGGCATGTCATGACCGCACGGCCCCCCAGGCTGCGCTTTCGCTCGGGGGAGGTGCTGCCGGAGTTCGTCATGGTCGGTGGACCCGACCTACACATGGCTCCAGCTCCCCGCTTCTTCATAGGTGAGCTATCGGCCAGCGCCCGGTGCGACTTCTGGCTCCAGACAGATGGTTGCTGTAGCAGGGCCTTCTGGGCTTCGCTGGAGGTCTCCCCTTCCGGAAATGGGGCCCTGACTCGCGGCTGGCAAATGTTTGCCCACGCGCGTGGCCTGGGTCAGCGGTGCACCCTGCACTTCAAGTTCGATTGCGACGCCACCCTCTACGTGAGGGTCTATGGGGAAGATGGTCGCCGCGTTGGGTGCTGCCCCGAAGATGGTGACCGCGGCCGCCTGCCCAGCCCCGGTACCGACCAGGATGAAGACAACGCCAGGCGTGCCGGCGGCGGTGCTCGTGGCTCGCCAAGTTTCGGTGACTCTCCCTCAGGCAGCAGCTCCTCTAGCGGTGGCCGCGACCAGCCCCGCGCCATCGTGCCCGAATGGGTGAAGGCAGCGGGTCCACCCGCCGCCGCGCCCTGGTGAAGCGAGAGGAGGCGTCCGCCTGAACCCCAGGAGTAGCTTGAGCTTTTGCTGTAGGTTGGTGTTGGACAGGTCGTGTCCATTTTGTTCCCTTCCTTTCCTGCATCAGAAGAAGGTAGTATAGGGCCCCGTGGGGGCGTGTTAGAACTGTTTCTTGTCACGTGTCGCGTTGCTTTTGCCATTTCTGCCTATGTTTCCGTGCTGCGTGCCCATGTGCGGGAGTCATTTGAGCTTGGTGGAGCTTGACGCGGCCCTCGCCTCCGGAGGCTGAGGCCTCGCCGTGTGCTTCATGCCCTGCAAGGATTAGTTAGAGGGGTAACCTTTGGTCCCAGCAGCGGGGGCGATCAGCCTAGGTCCTGCGTTTGTGTCGCGATGCCCGTGAGGCATGGACTGGGAGGGTTGCTCCCACAGAGGACTCAGACAGGAAAGCTCCAGACGATCGAGGCAGAAGACGCTCGCGAGGGCGCCCGCGAACATCCCTCGCGAGACTTGTGCGAGAGAAAACGAGGCGAGTGGATGAAAAAGACAGAGAGTCACAAGCCAGGAATGCCAACAACTCCAATAAGACTTCAAACAGGAATAAACACGCCAACTACAGAAAGAAAATGAAAAAGCCGCGTCTGGCACCTATTCTAGTGTTCGACGTCTTCTCACCAGCGCGGAGCTACGTGCTGCCACTGGGCGTGGGCGGGAGCCCCCGAGGCCCAAGGGCGGCACTCCGGAGACTCCGGGGCGTGTACAGCCCCACTCATTATTACGTGAGAGTGTCACGGGCGGCGAGCTTCACAGGAGTTTGCCTTCTTCACGGGCATCGGGCCTTTGCCAAAATGTGATAGCTTCACAAGCATTGGCCTTCTTCACTGGCACCGGGCCTTTCCCAAAACACGATAGCTTCATAGGCTTTGGCCTTCTTCAAAGGCACCGGGCCTTTCCCAAAACGCGATAGCTTCACAGGCATTGGCCTTCTTCACAGGCACCAGGCCTTTCCTAGGCGCTAGGCCTCGCTCAAGGGTAGAACCTCCGGAGATGTTGAATGTTCCATGCGTTCTGGATGGGTACTCCCTCCGAAGTCTCCAAGCGCGCGGAGCCAGGCCTGGAAACATGAACAACCTTGAACGGGACCTCCCACATGGGAGTGAGCTTGTGCAGCCCCTCCCTGGAGAGAATCCGTCTAAGCACGAGATCCCCTACCTCAAGGGTCCTAGGGAGGATGTTGCGGGAGTCGTATCATCGCAGCGCCTGTTGATACCTTGTCGCTCGCAGTGCGGCTTCCCTACGGCGTTCCTCCCCAGCACGAGATCCGTACCCCGCATAGCGTCCTGCTGAGCCTCGTCGAATGCCAGGACCCATGCGGAGCGACACCTGACCTCGTGAGGGAGAACAGCCTCTTCTCCATAGACGAGGAAGAATGGGGTCTCGCCAGTTGGCTTGGCCGTTGTCGTGCGGATTGACCACAGCACGGACTGGAGCTCGTTGTACCAGCCCCTGCCACAGGCCTCCAGCTTCTTCTTGAAGGTCCTGGCCTTGAGGCCCCTCAGGACCTCGGCGTTGGCTCGTTCAGCCTGGCCATTGCTCCGGGGGTGCGCTACCGAAGCGTAGCATATCTGCGTTCCAAGGTTAGCACAATACATTTTGAAGAGATTACTCATGAATTGCGAACTGTTGTCTGTGATGATGCGGTTAGGCACCCCAAACCGGCTCACGAGGGCCTTGATGAACTTGACTGCCGAGCCTGCCGGGATTGTGCGGACAGCTTCCACCTCGGCCCACTTGGTGAACTTGTCCACAACGACGTAGAGGTAGCGATAGCCCCCTGGCGCCCGAGGGAACGGGCCCAGAATGTCCAACCCCCACACTGCGAACGGCCATGAGAGGGGTATGGTCTGCAGACCCCCCGCAGGCTGATGGATCTGTTTAGCGTGAAACTGGCAGGCCTCGCAAGCCTTCACCAGCTCAACGGCGTCGTTGAGTGCTGTGGGCCAGTAGAACCCGCTGCGGAACGCCTTGCCGACGAGGGTTCGTGACGACGAGTGGTGCCCGCAGTCTTCGCTGTGTATGTCTGCCAACAGTTCCTTTCCTTGCTCCCTGGAAATGCAACGCAGGGACACGTCATTTGGCCGCTTCCTGTAGAGCTCTCCATCCTGGATGCAACAAGCCGTGGCCTGCCGTGGCACACGCTCCGCCTCCTCCTTGTTCTCCGGCAGAATCCCTTGCATCAGGTAGTCCTTGAGCTCTGGGATCCAACATCCCTCCTGAGGCTGCAACGCTAGGAGCAGGCATGCCCCTGAGGCCGGGCCACAGACCAGAGCTCCCGAGGCAGGCGGCTGAGGAGGCTCCTCCCTTGGTTGCGCCGTGCCCGATAGCGACAGTGCCGCCGAGGGCTTGAAGAGCCGCTCCTCGAAGACGCCAGGTTCCTGCGGCTGCCGCCTTGATGCTCTCTTGGCAATGTCGTCGGCCTCCTGATTGGTGCCGCAAGGCACATGCTGCAGCTCCAGCCCCCAGAACTGTTTCTCCATCCTGCGGACTTCAGTGAGGTAAGCTTACATGTGCTCGTCCTTTGGCTCGTATATCTTGTTGGAGAAGTTGACGAGGAGCTGTGAATCGCCCTTGATGGTGAGGCGCTTTACCCCTAAGACGATCGCGGCTTTCAAGCCTGCTATCATGCCTTCGTACTCTGCTATATTGTTGGAGACCTTCTCTCTGTGCTGGAAGCAGAGTTGCACGCCGTAATAGAGTTTGTCCTGAGTGGGGGATACGAGCACCGCGCCAGCTCCCGCGCCATGTTGGGAGAATGCCCCATCGAAATACATGACCCATCCGTCCGGCGCTTTGCTTCCTGGGGAAAGTGACCGGTCTTCGCCTGCCTCGAGACCCGGTGCTTTTGCCCATTCTGCCACGAAATCCGCAAGTGCGGCTCCCTTGATGACCCTGGTCGTACTGAATTCCAGATGAAATGCTTGTAGTTCAATGTTCCATTCAGCGACCCTTCCAGCTAAGCTGGGGCTCCTGAGTACCCTCTCCAAGGGGTATGCCGAGACGACCTTGATGGGGTGGCCTTGGAAGTAGTGCCGCAGCTTGCGTGAGGCCACCAATAGCGCGAGGAGGAGCTTTTGAGGCATGGGCTGACGAAATACACTATGTTGATGAAATACACTGTGCTGACGTCCCGTAGCACTGTGCTGACGAAATACACGGGGTGCTCGACGAGGTTGAGGGTGCTGATGCAGCTTGCGTCCTCCAGGGCTTGAGGCGTCTCCTGAGGCAATGGAGCCCCCAGCTCTTGATTGTTTGAAGGGGCCTCCCCTGCCCTGGGTGCGCCCTCCTGCTGCGGCTGTCCCTCTATGGCTGTGGTCGCGGTCCTCGCGAGGCCCTCATGGCCTCGCTCTGCTTCAGCCTGGTTAGTCGATGCGGCCTTGGCCCGGCGCTCCTCCCTGACCGCCACCAGAGCCGCGCTAGCGGAGTAGGGCGTGGCCGCAAGGTAGAGCACCAGGGGCTCCTGAGGGCGAGGGTCTACCATCACCAGTGGGCTGGTAAGGTATCTCTTGAGTTCTTGGAACGCCTTGTCGGCCTCTTCAGTCCATTCGAAGGGGCCTTTCTTCTTCATAAGCTTGAAGAAGGGCAGTGCTCGCTCCCCTAGCTTGGATATGAAGCGTCCTAGCGCGGTTACATGCCCGGTGAGCTTCTGCATGTCCCTGAGGGTCTTCGGCGGGCTCATGTCCTCGACCGCCTTGACCTTCTCCGGGTTGGCCTCTATGCCTCTGTGGGATACTAGGAAGCCCAGGAGCTTGCCCGAGGGGACTCCAAACACGCATTTCTCCGGGTTGAGCCATAGATCCACTTCGTTGAGGCTCGCGAAGGTTTCCTCCAGGTCCTGTATCAGGGTTTTTGCCTCCCGAGACTTCACCACGATGTTGTTGACGTAAACCTCAGCGTTCCTCCCGAGCTGCGGGCCTAAAGCGATGTGCATCAGCCGCTGAAAGGTTGCGCCTGCGTTGCGCAACCCAAATGGCATGCACGTATGGCAGTACACCCCACACGGGGTTAGGAAAGTAGTCTTCTCCACGTCTTCCACCGCCATCTTGATCTGGTGATATCCCGAGAAGGCATGCAGGAAGCACAATAGGTCACACTCTGCGGTCGAGTCGACTATCTGGTCAATGCGGGGGAGCGGAAATGGGTCCTATGGGCAGGCTTTGTTGAGGTTGGTGAAGTCGACACACATGCGCTCCTTTCCCCCCTTCTTTGGCACGACAACATGATTAGCCAGCCAGTCGGGGTAGCGGACCTCGCGGATAACCCCTGCCACTTCTAGTTTCCGGGTCTCTTGAACAATGAAAGCATGTTTCTCAGTAGACTGCCTCCTTGCCTTCTGCTTCACGGGGCGTACGTTGGGGCACACGTTGAGGTGATGCTCGATCAGACCTGTCGGGACTCCTGCTAACTGATTAGGTTCCCACGCGAACACATTCTTATTCGCGCGCAGGAATCCGATCAGGGCCTTCTCCTGTTCGGGCTCGAGGTTGGCCCCTATGGTGAAGGTGGCGTCGTGGACCCGTCCTCATTGACCAGTACTTGCTTGGTTTCCGCCTTGTCCTGGGTGAACAGCTGCTTCTTTTTAGCCGGCGCAGCCCCCTTGGGCTCAAGGGCATCTGTGCTGGTGGGCTGTGCCACCGTGGCCGCCTTGAAGGCGAGTTGGAGCACCTGCAGCGCATCCCTCACGTCTCCTGGCACGGTGAGGACACCGCTGCTCCTGGGCATCTTCATGAGGTTGTACGCCGAGTGAGTTGCCGCCATGAACCGGGCCAAGGCCGGGTAGCCGAGGATGGCGTTGTAGGGGAGGCCAATGGGGGCGATGTCGAAGTCGATCAGCTCTGTGCAGAAGTTGTCGTAGGTGCCGAATGTCACTGGGAGGCAGACCTGCCCCAAGGAGGCGGTGGAACCAGCTCCGACGCCTGAGAAGGGCCTGCTGAGCTAGAGCCGCTTGGGTGGCACGTGAAGGAGGTTGAAGGCCTCCACCGAGAGCATGTTGAGGCCGGCACCACCGTCGATGAGGGTCCTGGTGACAGCCACTTGGCAGATGGTGGGGGTGCACAGCATCGGGAGTGCGCCCGAACCGGAGGGGTTGAAGAGGTGATCATCTGCGCCGAAAGTCAGATCGGCCTCGGGTGCCGCCCATCCCCGGGGGGCCGCTTGACGCTTGGATGCAGCGCTGATCTGACGGGTGAATGGCTTGACGTGGTGGCTCGAGGGTTGTGCTTGGGAACCATCCAGGAGAGCCGCAACGATGGGCGGCGCTGGCACGGCAAAACGGACGAGGAAGAGGTCGCGCAGCTCCTCCCAAGAGGTCACAGAAGCTATCGGTAGGTGGAGGAGTCACATGCGCGGGACACCGGTGAGGGCCATGGGCAACCAGTTGGCCATCATCCGGTCGTCGCCCCCGGCCTTGAGGATGGCGTCCTCATACGCCTGCAGGAAAACCAGCGGGTCCGTCGTGCCGCCGTAGCGTGGCGGCATCTCGGGCTTGAACTTGCGCGGCCACTGCACCCGTCTCAAGGCAGGGGCCAAGGCCTGGAGCCCCCTGGCCCCAGTGCCGGCGTCTACTCCCATGAGGATGGAACGCGGTGTTGGTGGAGAGCGGGCCGTCGGGAGGGAACTCCGGCGCACCCCTACCTGGCGCGCCAAATGTCGGATTTCGGGTTCTGGCAGACCCTTGAGGTTCGAACACTTGGGTGCGCACGGAGATCTCTCCCCTACCGATCTATGTTCGATCCTCTCGTGCGAACTAAGATGAAAATGATGAACAACACAAGAGACACGAGGTTTATACTGGTTCGGGCCACCGTTGTGGTGTAATACCCTACTCTAGTGTGTGGTGTGGTGGATTGCCTCTGGGGCTCATGATGGACAGTACAAGGGAAGAACAGCCTCGCCAGGGGTGTTCTTGAGCTGATGCGGTGTGTTCTACTTAGTCTCTACTGGGTTTTATCCCTCTCTCTCTCTTTATCTCCCTCTCTTTGTGGAGGCTAGCTCTATTTCTAGAGGCCCTGGGCCTCTCCCCGAATAATTGAGCAGTAAGGGCGCCAACAGTTGGCCATTTTGAAGGGGAACCTCTAGTACAAGTTATCCTAACCAAAGGTGGTCTTCGGCTTCCAAAAGCATTGGTGATGACGCCGTCTTGGGCTCCACGGTGACCTCCGTCTGGCCGTCCGGCTGGTCTTGGTCTCGTTGCACCGGAATGGTAACCTTTGCCTGATACCTTGGCATGGGCTTGCCCCCTTTGCACCAAAGGGGAAACAAGGACCCTGCACAGGCCGACGCCCGCCTGGCGCCGGCCTGGCCTTGATCGTCATGGCTTGCGTCATGGGATCCTCGCAAGGTACCCTTGCATTGATCTCTCTGCCTCCTCGCGAGCCTGCCTAATGAGGCCGCTCTTGAGGAAGCTTCATGTCATCCGCCCCGCGAGGCTTGGCCCCTCGCGAGGGTCTTGATCTTGGGCTGATGAAGATCGGCCGTGCTGGGCCCCCACCTGAGCCACGCCGCAGGCCGCAGGCAGGCAAGTCTGGGGACCCCTGTTCCCAGAACGCCGACACCTGCCTCCTCTTACCATCCGCCTTAGACGCACAGTTCGGGACCCCCTACCCGAGATCCACTGGTTTTGACACCGACATTGGTGCTTTCATTGAGAGTTCCATTGTGCCGTCACCATAAGGCTCGATGGCCCCTTCGATCATTGGTAACGATGCGCTCCAGGGTGAGGTTTTCCTCCCCGGATAGATCTTCGTATTCGGCGGCTTCGCACTGCGGGCCAATTCGCTTGGCCATCTGGAGCAGATCGAGAGCTACGCCCCTGGCCATCAGTTCAGGTTCGGAAACCTAAACTACACTACCGACATCCGCAGAGACTCGATCTTCGACAGATTCGAGCCCATGTCAGGTGTGCCGCACAATCACGATGAGCATGACGTAACTCTGCCATCGGACAGTGTTCGAGATATCGCATCTGCAACTACTTCGGCCTTCAATTCGGAGCAAATTGCGCCATCCGATGACAGAGGGATAGACCCCTGCTACCTCTTTTAGCACTGTGTTGGTTTTCCCCGAAGAGGAAGGGATGATGCAGCGAAGTAGCGTAAGTATTTCCCTCAGTTTTTGAGAACCAAGGTATCAATACAGTAGGAGGCTACGCGCGAGTCCCTCGCACCTGCACAAAACAAATTAATCCTCGCAACCAACGCAAATAGGGGTTGTCAATCCCTATAGGCCACTTACGAGAGTGAGATCTGATAGATATGATAAGATAATATTTTTTGTATTTTTATGATAAAGATGCAAAGTAAAATAAAGGCAAAGTAAATAGCAAAGGAAATAACTAAGTAATATGAGATTAATATGATAAAGATAGACTCGGGGGCCATATGTTTCACTAGTGGCTTCTCTCGAGAGCATAAGTATTCTACGATGGGTGAACAAATTACTGTTGAGCAATTGACAGAATTGAGCATAGTTATGAGAATATCTAGGTATGATCATGTATATAGGCATCACGTCCGAGACAAGTAGACCGACTCCTGCCTGCATCTACTACTATTACTCCACTCATCGACCGCTATCTAGCATGCATCTAGAGTATTAAGTTAAAAACAGAGTAACGCCTTAAGCAAGATGACATGATGTAGAGGGATAGACTCATGCAATATGAAGAAAACCCCATCTTGTTATCCTCGATGGCAACAATACAATACGTGCCTTGCTGCCCTACAGTCACTGGGAAAGGACACCGCAAGATTGAACCCAAAGCTAAGCACTTCTCCCATTGCAAGAAAGATCAATCTAGTAGGTCAAACCAAACTGATAATTTGAAGAGACTTGCAAAGATAACCAATCATACATAAAATAATTCAGAGAAGATTCAAATATTATTCATAGATAGACTTGATCATTAACCCACAATTCATCGATCTCAACAAACACACCACAAAAAGAAGATTACATCGAATAGATCTCCACAAGAGAGGGGGAGAACATTGTATTGAGATCCAAAAAGAGAGAAGAAGCCATCTAGCTACTAACTATGGACCCGTAGGTCTGAGGTAAACTACTCACACTTCATCGGAGGGGCTATGGTGTTGATGTAGAAGCCCTCCGTGATCGATGCCTGTAAGTGCATCTAGTGCCACCCCTAGTTGGTTTTGGAATATTCACGACAAACCTGGTTGAGGGACTAATGTGTTTGTGAGAATTGCAGGATAACACAGGTAGAAGTCCTTCATTGATTCGGTTTTCCTACCAGAGATGACCCCTAAAAATGTATGAAGACATTGAAGTCAAAGGTGGTATGTGAAGACAGTCACATTGAAGACTATGACAAGAGAAGACATCGAGTGAACACTATGGAGAGAGAAGACTTAGTTGTTTCGTCGTTCTTTTTCTTCTTTGTTGAGTCATAGGAACCACCGTACTGTTAAGTGGGGTCCAAGTGAACCAGTCAGAATGACTGAAGTGATGCTTAACCAAAAATCCTATGTCTTCGAGTGAAGACAATGAGAGCAAATCTTATCCAGAGCTGGATAAGTCAGCTTTGCTTGTAGCCCAAGTGAAGTTGTATTGTGTGTTTGAAATCTGACCGTTGGAACACGTGTCAGTTCCTTAGTGACCCAGGGTCATTTGGACAAATCAGGTCGGGTTGCCTAGTGGCTATAAATAGCCCACCCCCTACAACCATAAACGGATGGCTGCACAGAGTTAGTGTACGGCTTTTGTCGTTTGAGAGCAACCCACCTCGAAGCCTTTGAGAGAGAATTCCTTGAGAGGACAAAGCCCTAAACACCTAGAGCCAAAGAGTGTTAGGCATCACTGAAGTCTTCCTGTCTGTGTGATCTGAAGAATTATTACACTTGAGGACTGTGAATCCTCCAGCCGGTTAGGCGTCGCGTTTTGAGCATCCAAGAGTCATTGTGGATCGCCGGTGAACGAAGTCTATGAAGGTTTGGAAGTCTACCTTGAAGACTTACCAGAGTGATTGGGCGAGGACTGGGTGTCCTTAGCTCAAGGGGAATAAGGTGAAGACATGGTCTTCTGAGTTGAATCTCAGCCTCCCTAACCAGACGTACAGTTGTCACAGCAACTGGAACTGGTCCAACAAATCATTGTCTTCAACGAGTCACTGGTTTCATCCTGCCCATTCCTTTACTTACTGTTGGCTCTAGTGAAGCCATTGTATGATTGCATTATCTTTTGTCTTCACTGAGTGACCGCTTCTTTTGATTGGCTTCACACTATCTTCCTACCTGATCTATACTGCCTAGCTGCTATTAGTCGTTGTGCTTTCACTTCATTGAATACTTGACTATGGCTTGCTTACGTAGTCTACCTTCCGCTGCATGATAATAGGTTTATTTCAATCATTTGTCTTCGAAACTTCCATGTTTTGAAGACTTTCATAAAAATCGCCTATTCACCACCCCCTCTAGTCGATCACTAGCACTTTCAATTGGTATCAGAGCAAGGTACTCCCTTGTTCTGTGTGATTCGGTTTAACCACCTAGAGTTTTAGCTATGTCGACTGCATGGATAATCAAAGTCTCCACTGCGTGCCCAGTCTTCGATGGAACTGAATATCCCTACTGGAAGAATAAGATGCGCATGCATCTTGAAGCGATTGATGTCGACCTATGGTATGTCGTCAAGAATGGCGTTCCCAAGGCTGGTGAAGGTGTCACCGCTGCTGATGTCAAGAAGTTCGTTCAACTGGACTCCACTGCGAAGAACATCATCTGTGGTCATCTGACCAAAGGACAGTATGGCCGCGTGAGTGCTTTGGAAACATCTAAGCTAGTCTGGGACTGACTCTCCAAGGTCAACGAAGGTGTCTCAACCCAGAGAGATTAGAGAATCAGTGTCCTTCGCAACCTCTTCAACCGTTTCAAGAGAAATGACAATGAGAATGTCCAGCTCATGTTTGATCGACTCACTGACATCACAAATGAGCTTCAAGCCCTCGGCGCTACTGAGATCACCAAGCATGAAGTCGTCAAGACACTCCTGAGATCACTTGACAGCTCGTTTGACACCCTAGCCCTGATGATTCAAGAACGTCCTGACTTCAAGACACTCGATCCGTCTGACATACTTAAGAGGCTCAACACACATGAGTTTCAGCTTTCTGAGAAAAGAGACATCTACGGTCCCTACTATGGGCGAACTCGTGCCTTGAAGGCAAAAGCTGTCTCCTCATCTGAAGAAGAATCTGACAGTAGTTCTGATGATCCTGAAGACATTGGAAAGGAGCTTGATATGCTTGTGAAGAAGTTCCAAAAATTCACCAAGAAGAAAGTCTTCACGATCAAGCTCAAGGAATGATGAAGCTTCTGCTCATGACTACAAGAAGAGAACATGCCACAAGTGCAAGAAACCTGGCCACTACATCTCTGAGTGTCCGAAGTGGGACAATGAGAACAAGAAGAAAAAGAAGAGCAAGGAGTATGATTCTGACGACAAGAAGAAGAATAAATACTCCAAGTCTTCTTCCAAGTCTTCCTCAAAGTCTTCATCACACAAGAAGAGCTCATCTGGCAAGGCTCGTGCATTTGTTGGCAAGAAAATGGATTCAGAGGAGGAGTCCGCTTCTGAGGAGGCGGAGGTGGAGTCTGGGGAGGAGTCCGATTCTGGCGTTGCGAGTCTGGCTACAGCATACGTTGCCAAGTCCATCTTCAACATTGAAGACAATGACTTCATCACCGACACTGATGCAAATGACAAGGACTACTCCGCTCCCACCTACTGCTTCATGGCACGCGGTGCCAAGGTAAACACACGCACTACTCACTATCAAACATCCAGTGAAGATGACTCTGATTGTGGTTCCAAACCCAGCTACAAAACACTTGCTAAAATTGCAACTGAACAACAGAAAGCTATGGAACATATTCAAAAACTATTAGACAAAAGTGATGACTTGTTAGACGCCGAAATGACTCGATCTCAGTCCTTAATTGAAGACATAAAAAATCTTCATGTTAAGTATGAGGAACTTGAAAGTTGTCATGAATCGCTCTCAACAACTCATGAAAAGCTTTCCTATGATTATCTTCAAAGGAAGAAAGATCTTGAGAAATTGAGAGCGGCTCATGAAGATCTTCAAAAGGAAAACGAGTCACTTCGCGCCAAACAGATCAGTCCCGCTCAGGAAGGATTTCAACCACCATGTCTTAAATGCATTGAGCGTGACAACGCTACTTCTGTTCCTGGATGTTCTACTGCTGCTACTATTGCAATATCTTCAACTGTTGATGTGGTAACTAACCCCTCTGCTGAGGATACCACTGCAATTGCTGATGAAAATGCTAGGTTGAAGACATTGCTTGAAACAGGGATGTACAAAAGTCTCAAAGGGCATCAGACACTGTGTGATGTCCTCAAAAGGCAGATCCTGAACCGAAACCCTAGAAAGGAGGGTCTTGGGTTCGAAAGGAAAATGAATGCTGATGGCTCTTACTGGAAACCTGAGCAGTACCCAAAAACCACATGGGTTGCTGCAAAGGAACCCTCAGTGGATCCATCCACTCTGTCAGGCTTAAATTGTGCTAATCCCATTGTTATTGATGAATCCTTTGATGCAAACTATAAACTGTTTAAGAATCAGAATGGTGAAGTGTTTGCCAGGTATATTAGTACTAACTGCAGGAATGGGCCACCTATGAAGAAAGTCTGGGTGCCGAAAAGGTTGTTGGAGAATCTTCCTGTGAATGTCGTCATGACACCACAAGTGAAGAAGACAAACCCTAGACCACAGGCTTCATATGGTCCAAAGGCTTCATACAGACAAAGGACTCACCTGAGTCGCACTAATGCAAATGTTTTGCATGGAAGCCATACTCAGGCCTATGAATATGAGCGCGTTTCATCAAACCGCCATGTTCATAAGACCAAGAACTACTCTGCTTATTCTTATGAGTACTATTGTCCACCTGCAAGACTTTTTGCTAGGGCTCCAAAGCCAAAATTCTCAGATGTTGCACTTAGACTCATTGCTTCGAAGCCACCCTTGAAGATGTGGGTGGCTAAGAAAGCTTAACTCTCTTTTGCAGGGAAAGGTCTCCAGCCGACAATCAAATTCGTCTGAAGCTATTGCTGGGGACCTTAAAGATCTTGTAGGGCGCTAGATGAAATGCCCAAATGGTCTTATTATGTATTTTGTTCCTGAGTCGATTGCTACTTGCCCTAACAGTCCTAACCTCGATCTAAGCTTTCATAATCCACTTGCTCGTCAAATGTTTATGCTTCACAGTTCTCTTCGTGAAGCCTGTCCCCCTAACTGCATTGTAGGGTACGACACCAGCTGCTTCATAATGGATTATTGATAGTGGGTGTACTAATCACATGACTGGCAAGCGAAGTCTTCTCATGGACTCAACCTTACGTCCATCTGACAAAAGTCACATCACATTTGCTGACACTGGTAAAAGCAAGGTATTGGGTCTAGGTAGAGTTGCAATCTCAAGGGATCAACACATGGATAAAGTCATGCTTGTTGAATCCCTTGGTTTCAACTTAATGTCTGTCTCAATGCTTTGCGATTTGAACATGATTGTGATGTTTGGAAAATATCATTGCCTTGTTCTAATGGAATCTGACAAGTCTCTAGTCTTTGAAGTCGGAAAGATGATTTGTACGTGGTAGATTTCTTAGCAGGAACACAACTTGCTGTATGTCTTCTAGCAAAACCTTCTGAATGCTGGCTCTGGCATCGGAGGCTAGGGCATGCTAGCATGAGGAACCTACACACCCTTGCAAAGAAGACGCATGTCGTAGGCATCGAGAGCATCAAGTTCAAGAAGGATCACTTATGCGGTGCCTGCGAAGCAGGAAAGATGACGAGGGCCAAGCATCCCTCGAAGACAATCATGACAACGACTCAACCCTTCGAACTACTCCACATGGATCTTTTCGGTCCCACTCATTACTCAACTCTTACTACTACTTCTTGTCTCTATGGCTTTGTCATTGTTGATGATTATTCAAGATATACTTGGGTGCATATAATCCTTTACAAGACTGAAGTGCAGGATGTCTTCAGACGCTTCGCCAATCGAGCCATGAACAACTATGGCGTCAAGATCAAGCACATCAGAAGTGACAATGGCACTGAATTCAAGAACACTGGCCTAGATACTTATCTTGATACTTTGGGCATCACACATGAATTCTCAGCTCCGTACACACCGCAGCAGAATGGCGTCGTGGAACGCAAGAACAGAACACTTATTGAGATGGCCCGGACGATGCTTGATGAATACAAGACTCCAAGAAAGTTCTGGCCCGAAGCCATTGATACTGCATGCCATATCATCAACCGTGTTTATCTTCACAAGCTTCTGAACAAGACATCCTATGAGCTCCTTACTGGCAAGAAGCCAAATGTCAGTTACTTCAGAGTATTTGGTGCCAGGTGCTGGATCAAGGATCCACATCACACTTCAAAATTTGCACCGAAAGCACATTAAGGTTTTATGCTTGGATATGGAAAGGATTCGCACTCCTACAGAGTCTTCAACCTCTTTCACTATAAAGTGGTTGAAACTGTGGATGTGCGGTTCAATGAGACTAACGGCTTGCAAAGAGAGCACCTGCCAAATGTGCTAGATGAAGTTACATCCAGTGAATCAATCAAACTTATGGGAACTGGAGAAATCATATTATCTGAAGCTCAGCCTGAAGAGGAACTTATCATCTCTGCACCTGATCAACCTGAAGACAATGCTCAGTCTAAAGACAATCCTTCTAACAATGACAATGATCAGCAAGAGCAAAATCTTCGTCCTGTCCATCCTCGTGTTGCAAATGAAGTACAGATTGAAAGGATAATAGATAGCATCAATGCACCAGTTCCACTCACTCGTTCAAGGGCAACACAGCTAGCTAACTTCTGTGGGCACTTCGCAATCATCTCAATATCTGAACCCAAGAAAGTTAATGAAGCCTTCATGGAACCTGAATGGATTCAAGCCATGCAAGAAGAGCTCCAGCAGTTTGAGCTGAATAATGTTTGGGAACTGGTTAAGCGTCCTAATCCTCGCAAGCACAATATAATAGGCACTAAATGGATATATCGCAACAAGCAAGATGAGCATGGTCAAGTTGTCAGAAACAAAGCTCGTCTCGTTGCTCAAGGATACACTCAAGTTGAAGGGATTGACTTTGATGAAACATTTGCTCCTGTGGCTAGGCTTGAAGCCATACGCATACTGCTGGCTTATGCAAATCATCATAATATTCTTCTGTATCAAATGGATGTGAAGAGCGCTTTTCTCAATGGCAGGATTGAAGAAGAAGTGTATGTTGCACAACCGCCTGGCTTTGAAGATCCAAAACATCCTGACATGGTGTACAAGCTCAACAAGGCACTGTATGGCCTCAAACAAGCCCCACGGGCTTGGTATGACACACTCAAAGACTTCCTGAAGAGCAAAGGCTTCAAACCTGGTTCTCTCGATCCCACTCTCTTCACGAAGACATATGATGGTGAACTGTTTGTGTGCCAAATATATGTGGATGACATTATCTTCGGCTGCACTAATCAGAAATACAGTGAAGAGTTTGGATATATGAATGCAAGAACAATATCAAATGTCCATGATGGGTGAGCTGAAGTTCTTCCTTGGTCTTCAAATATGTCAAGAATGCAACGGCATCTTTATATCCCAAGAGAAATACCTCAAAGATTGCCTAAAGAAATTTGGAATGCAAGACTGCAAAGGCTACACGACGCCAATGCCAGCCAAACACCATCTGGATCCTGACGACAATGGTAAAGAGTTTGATCAAAAGGTATACCGCTCCATGATTGGTTCCTTGCTTTATTTATGTGCATCTAGGCCAGATATCATGCTTAGTGTTTGCATGTGTGCCCGGTTCCAAGCGGCACCAAAGGAATCGCATCACTTAGCTGTGAAGCGAATTCTCAGATATTTGGCTCACACCCCAACACTTGGATTATGGTATCCAAAGGGCTTAGAGTTTGATCTAGTTGGATTCTCGGATGCGGATTATCCTGGTGACAAGCTGGATCGCAAGTCTACATCAGGCACATGTCATTTTCTGGGACGATCACTTGTATGTTGGTCTTCAAAGAAGCAGAACTGTGTATCTCTCTCCACTTCTGAATCTGAATACATTGCTGCTGGATCTTGCTGCGCTCAGCCTCTATGAATGAAGCAAACACTCAAAGACTATGACATTCATCTGAAGCAAGTGCCACTCTACTGCGACAATGAAAGCGCCATCAAGATTGCCAACAACCCAGTTCAGCACTCGAAGACAAAGCACATTGAAATTCGTCATCACTTTCTCAGAGATCATGTTATGAAGGAAGATATTGATATCATTCACGTCAACACTGAAGAGCAATTGGCAGATATCTTCACCAAGCCCTTGGATGAGAAGAGGTTTTGCAAGTTACAGTGTGAGCTAAATATCTTGGAATCCTCAAATGTCATGTGATCAGGCACACATCCTAACACTTAAGCATGTTGACGACTTAGATGTGCAACACACGAAGTAAAGTATATCTTCAAACAATGAAGACTTACATTCTGAGTGTGAATATATTAATGTGGAACTTGACTTCAGAGCGCCACGATAATTGTGCACCGTGTGTGGGTCTAATATTTCCTATACGGTGGGTAACGCCACCACCAACATTTTCCCTTTGAAGTGTCTATCTCATGGCGTTACATTTGCAAAGTCTTCGCATTTTGTTTATCTTCAATGATTAAGAGTTCTCTTGTTTATCTTCAACTTACTGATTTGGTTTCTGTCCTCTACAGCATTCACTTATAGCTATGGCTTCTTGCTGAATCTTTCGAACTAAGTGAATGTGACCGGACCCTAACCCCTCCATGCTTCTTTCCTAAGTCTATCTATCCAAATCATATGCATTCTATTGACACTGTCAAAATGTCTTCTTTGCATCCTTGTCAGCAGAAGACACAGAGACAAACATTAATCCGTTTTCAATGCTAAATCCTTTCACCTGAAACCCAGAGAAGTGGGAATGACCACCCGACAATCCAGGCGTGCGTGGGAACGTCGAACAACCTCCGATGTGTTGCATGATAGCCACGTGTCCTTCGGATGTGAATCGCGAGGGGCATTTGTGTAATAACACTGTGCCGTCCCTATCCCTATAAATACACGCCTCACCATAGTCATTATCCCTTCTTCCACTCTCGCACAAACCCTAGCGCCACCGCTAGCCCTCGACGACGTCGGCGACGAAGCGCTTCGCTGCCGCGACCTCACCGACGCCGTCTTCACGCCGACTGCGGACATCGTCTTCTCTGCCGTCGCCATAGGTGTCCTCCATCGCCAAGTTAGGGCACGGAAGATTCAAACTACTCGGCCTCCTCTTCCACTCCGTCTAGCAGTTCTTCGTGTGGTAAATAAAACCTCCTTTTTATGGCCCCTTTGATCCTATAGATTCATCATTTTCTACCACAAGCAGTTTCTATTCACACAAGTTGAATCTATTTCATACTGCATCTCATAATATGCCTAGTATGTTCACTTATGCTTCACAAAGTAGTTAGATTCCTCACTTGTACTTATTCGTGGATTCGTACAAATCTGGAACCAACTCTTTATCTATGAGTGAATGTCTTCGCACTATGAGGTCAATGTCTTCTAAACTGATTTATCTTCAAAATCTTCTAAGAATGCATATGATGACCTCTTCCTCTTCCCTCGCACCTTAATGCTGTGACAGGTACATGTCCGTGGGAGAATCCCTTGGTTATCATAGTCTGCATTCATTTGCATAATTCTTACAGCATCATATAAATTCTCCTGAAGCCAGTTCTTGTCTGACCAGTAGACAGAAGACTTTGCCAGCTTTGAAGCCTTTCAGTTTAAACTTCAAGAGATTTGCGTCCTGACCTCTATGAGTTGTACAAGACAGATCCAGAGGAGGACTACAATCAACGAAAAACTCGAATCCAATGGATTCGAAGATATTGGGCAGAACAGTGGTTCAAGTACAGGTTCGTGACCCAGGAGTATGCTGAGAAGAATGCCATCAAACGACCATGGGGAGAAATTCTATACAGAAATCTTCAACCCAGGTCCAGAGCTGAAGCCATTGAACAAGGCTTCTATCCTAGCATGGTCCGTGGACCACAGCCTGCAGATGCAGACCCATCTTCATTATTGTGGTGCCACGACGATAATCTGTTCAAGCGCAACCTTCGGTTTGCCAGGAACTCGGCCAAAGAGAACAAGAAGTCACGAGGCTTAGACTTCAACCCAGGTCCCTCTGCTCCTCGTGCCGATGGCTCACGCGAAGCTGAACCCAATCTTGTTGGGCCCTTCTACAACCTGGAAGGCTTCATCACTCATATTATGGTTCAAGGGGCAGTCGTGGATCAACCTGCAGATGATGCTGAATCTGATGAAGCGCCTGCACCACCGAAGCCAAAGAAACTGAAAAAGCCTAAAGCTTCAATGCCTGCTCCTGCACCAAAGGTCTTACAGGCGAAGCCTCTGGCCACTGCACCTCCTGAATTTAGTGCGCAGTCTGAAGATTGGTCACGCATCTCCAAGCCCTCCAAAGTGAAGATGCCCTTGCAACCCACTAGCCAAGAACTGACTGCTGCTGCTATTCTGCGCAATGACACCATTGATCTGTCCAGCGACGACGATCTTGGCGATGATGCTCTTGAGCAGCTAATCAAGAGCAAGCAAGAGGCAAAAATCTTCAAAGACCTTCCTCTCTTTGAAGTTGAAATCATCAACACATTCATTGATGAGTGGTTTGACAGCCCAAATGTTAGCTTTGATGATCTTCAGCTTCCGATTGGCCTAAGCGTCACCTTCCACGGAGCCATTGCTGCTGAGCTGGCTCTAGCTCAGAAGATTGTTGAACTGAAGCATAAGATCGATTATGAAAAGGCTCAGTTCAAGAAGCACATGGCCAAGCTCAACGTTGAAGACATTCAGAACTTCCAGACCATGATGCATGAGCTTAAGGAAGTTTTCCGAACCAAATGCGAAGAAGCCAAGGGCTCATGTGAGCGCATGAAGGATCTTATCGCTAAATGTGTCCAAGGATACAATGAGGCTGAAAAGTAGAAGGCCTTGGGGCGACCAGGGATCGACCCTCGAATGGCGGCCAAGAAGAAGAAGAAGCCAGCTGTGGCAGAACCTGAAGCACCAAGGTAGGAAGTACATCCAATTGTCTTCCCAGCTAGTATGACAGGCTCGAAGCCTAAGGTCCCCACAGTGGCTTCTGAACTAAAGAAAACAAGGGTTGCTGAAGCTGAAGCCAGAAAATGCAAAACCAAGGGCACTACTGATGATGCTCCTCCAACCAAGAAACGCAAAACCAAGAAGAGAGATTGGGCTGCTCCCACAGAGCCCCTTGAGGTCGAGACAATCTCAGTGGATCGTCCTACGTCTGAAAATCAAGAACGCCAAGTGGTAATTCATGAGCCTGCTTCTCCAGAGGCTCCTGAAGCTGAAGACAATCCAGCTGTTGACCCCACCGTAGCTGAAGACATTGGTCCTCACGACAATGTTGAAGATGATGAAGTCATTCCTCAGATCGAGCACCAATTGGTATCATCGCCTGTGCTCACGCACAGCGAACTCATCAGCATTGGTCATCCTCTGACGCCAACTGCTCAGGATGCATCATGGGCTGATCACCCACAATGACAAGACACTCCAAGCTCTCCCCAACCGCAAGCTACCCCACCAGTGCAAGAATACGATGACTTTGAGGCCCAACGCACTCCATCTCCACAAGCGTTGCCAGCATTACGCAGGCTTCGCAAAGGACCAAGGCCCCAAGTCACTCCCACTAAGAACGTGTCTGAGTCCGAAGCCAAAATGGCTGAAGATATTCTGGCTGCATCAGCCGATGAAGAAGAAGCACCAAGAGTTGAAGGAGTTGCTACACCCCCGTCTCACCAAGATGTTGTTCTCGAGGAGAACGTGTCCGACCCTCCAGCTCCTGAAGTGGAGGTTAACAACCCTGAGGCGGCCACCAACATCACCGCTGAAGCCAATGACGTCATCATGGCTGAAGCTAATACGGTGCCTGAAGCTACTGCGGTGCCAGAAGTCCAAGCATCTGAAGCCACTGCTGCACCCGAAGCAAATGCTGTAGCACCTGAGGTACAAGCACCTGAAACCAATGTGGCCCCTGAAGCCCATGAAGACAATGCCAATGCTCTTGTTCCCCCTCCAAGACCTCATACAATTGAGCTGGCATTTGATCGTGGTCAACCCGTTATGGTCCGCTGGCCTGTTCTGGTTCCTCCACCTGTTGTGGGTCCCCAATTTGAGTATCATGTCGAGCACAGACCTCAAGTCCAAAAGCCCAAGCCAAGACTTCCACAATTCCCAGGCACTGGCACTTCACGTGGGGTCTTCAATGTGAATGGCTTCGTGGCACATAACACCTTCTTCAACAGCTCCAAGAACCCTTATACCAGACCTCGCATTTCATCAGATCGGTTCTGGAGCTATCAGTAGCGCAGCTACTATTCCTGCGTCCTATACAATCAAGAGCGCATATTTCCACATATGCGCCTTGACTCTGAAGCTATAGCTGGCCTGCCCTGCCTTGAAGAAGCGTTGGATTGCTTCAGAGATGCTGGACTGATGCAGTTTGTCACCGATAAGGAACACTGGAATGAAGAGCTTCTGCTACAGTTCTATGCAACTCTTCACATTCGAGGCTACAACAGGGATCCAAAGACTTGGGTCCTTGAGTGGATGACAGGCAATGTCCATCATGAAGCTAAAGCTCTTGATATCATTGAGCTCACAGGCCTTCCCACTCCCGGTGAATACTATGAACCAGGTTGTCAACAACACCAAAATGCCTTGGAAAGCATCTTTCAGAAGCCAGAACCCAACATGAGTCAAATGCTGAGCATGATGAAGCCTCTGCCTCACGACGCTGAATACCCATCTGAGTTCTTTGTTGAAGACCTAGAGTACCTGCCTCGCACCATTTACCATATCATCTGGAATACTCTATGGCCTGTCAAAGGACATTCATCTATAGCGAAGCTTGAAGGAGAAATGAAGACTTTGGTTTTCTATATCTTCAATGGCATCAGCTTCAATGCTCAAGACTTCTTCATCAGGCAGTTGGCTGCATCTGGCTCTGACATCTTTGGGTTGAAATTCAATGCTCCATGGGTCATGCGTCTTATCAAGCGTCACTCCGCCTTTAACTATCAACCGTCTGCGTGCAATCATCTCATTTTCTTGCCAGAGGTTGATCTGTCAGTTGAAGCTATTTACCCAGAGCCGGCTAAGGATCCCATTTATCTTCACAATGTTGATCACCAAAGCTTCACCCAGCCTATTGAAGGAGTTCCAGCAGTTTCTCATGTTTATCCTCTTGCTGGTAACACACGTGCCCCTCGCGCTCAGACTGATGCCACTGGTAGCACCATTGCGCAAAGGACTCGAAGACGGTCTCGTGTCCTAAATGACCGAGAGCTTCTCGTCGCGCTGCATCAGAAATAGGACAAACATCATGACTGGCTTAAGCGTCAGATGCAAAGCCTCTTGGTGGATGTCAACCGCATTCGCAATCTTGCCACCAAGAATGCCTTTGTCACTCATGAAACCTGTCGGAGGTCATGGAAGAGTTTGACCTTACTTAGTGCTGAAGCTGATCTGCAAGACGATGGCTTCACCGAGCGGTTCAAGTTTGACTCAACTCCTCCCAGAAATGCTCACTTGCGTCGGACTCCCTCACTTGAAGACTCTGACTACTCGTCCTCAGCTGCGACAGTGAATGCCAGAGTCATCGATGACCAAGATGATGCAACTTCACCTCCTCCAACTTCAGCGCGTGTCGACACTGCACCAAGTTCTTCTGCACCACCGGACCTCAACGACGACCCTGCTACCTCACCTGCACCTCATGGGAACGAGTAGGCGCTCTATGTCTTCAAACCTTTTTGGTCCTTACTGACAAAAGGGGGAGAAGCATATGAGTTGATAGTCTTCAAGCGTGTCCATATGGGTGCTTGCTTTACTTTTTGCTACTTTTTCCAAGTGCTTACAACTCTTGTTTTCGATACATTTGGTTCTTTGAGTTGTAACACTTAAACTCGATGGTCGTCTTCTACTTATTTGCTATTCTGTGATGCGATGATAAATTCCGCATGTGCGATGATAAATTCCGCACTTAGATCATTTTGCAGACGTCCATTTTTCATTATGCATGTCATTATCTTTGTTACATCACATCATGCTTGATGAATTGTCATCATAGGTTGAAGAGGATCTCCACAAATACAACCTGCCATGTGCATTTGCATTCCAAGATCAAATTACTTATATGCACATCTTCAGGGGGAGCCTTTGCAACTTATGAAGACAATAACCTATCCTTTACAATTTCACATATTTTATTCCCCGTTGAAATCTTCAACCAGTTTGTCATCAATCACCAAAAAGGGGGATATTGTAAGTGCATCTAGTGCCACCCCTAGTTGGTTTTGGAATATTGACGACAAACCTGGTTGAGGGACTAATGTGTTTGTGAGAATTGCAGCATAACACAGGTAGAAGTCCCTCATTGATTCGGTTTTCCTACCAGAGATGAACTCTAAAAATGTATGAAGACATTGAAGTCAAAGGTGGTATGTGAAGACAGTCACATTGAAGACTATGACAAGAGAAGACATCGAGTGAAGACTATGGAGCGCGAAGACTTAGTTGTTTCGTCGTTCTTTTTCTTCTTTGTTGACTCATAGGAACCATCGTACTGTTAAGTGCGGTCCAAGTGAACCAGTCAGAATGACTGAAGTAATGCTTAACCAAAAATCCTATGTCTTCAAGAGAAGACAATGAGAGCAAATCTTATCCAGAGCTGGATAAGTCAGCTTTGCTTGTAGCCCAAGTAAAGTTGCCATGTGTGTTTGAAATCTGACCATTGGAACACGTGTCAGTTCCACAGTGACCCAGGGTCATTTCGGACAAATCAGGTCGGGTATACTAGTGGCTATAAATAGCCCACCCCCTACAACCATAAACGGATGGCTGCACAGAGTTAGTGTACGGCTTTTGTCGTTTGAGAGAAACCCACCTCGAAGCCTTTGAGAGAGAATTCCTTGAGAGGACAAAGCCCTAAACACCTAGAGCCAAAGAGTGTTAGGCATCACTGAAGTCTTCCTGTCTGTGTGATCTGAAGAATTATTACACTTGAGGACTGTGAATCCTCCAGCCGGTTAGGCGTCGCGTTTTGAGCATCCAAGAGTCATTGTGGATCGCCGGTGAACGAAGTCTATGAAGGTTTGGAAGTCTACCTTGAAGACTTACTAGAGTGATTGGGCGAGGACTGGGTGTCCTTAGCTCAAGGGGAATAAGGTGAAGACACGGTCTTCTGAGTTGAATCTCAGCCTCCCTAACCAGATGTACAGTTGTCACAGCAACTGGAACTGGTCCAACAAATCATTATCTTCAACGAGTCACTGGTTTCATCCTGCCCATTCCTTTACTTACTGTTGGCTCTAGTGAAGTCATTGTATGATTGCATTATCTTTTGCCATCATTGAGTGACCGCTTGTTTTGATTGGCTTCACACTATCTTCCTACCTAATCTATACTGCCTAGCTACTATTAGTCGTTGTGCTTTCACTTCATTGAATACTTCACTATGGCTTGCTTAGGGTAGTCTACCTTCCGCTGCATGATAATAGGTTTATTTCTATTGTTTGTCTTCGAAACTTCCATGTTTTGAAGACTTTCATAAAAATCGCCTAATCACCACCCCTCTAGTCAATCACTAGCACTTTCAATGCCCCCTCCGACGGAGCTCCGGAACAGGCCCCAAGATGGGATCTTGTGGATACAGAAACTTACGGCAGTGGAATTAGGGTTTTGGCTGCGTATCTGATCGATTGGGGGTACGTGGGTATATATAGGAGCAAGAAGTACGTCGGTGGAGCAACAGGGGGCCCACGAGGGCGGATGGCGCGCCTGGTGGGGGTGGGCGCACCTCCTTACCTCGTGGCCTCCTGTTTCTGCTCTTGACGTAGGGTCCAAGTCTCTCGGGTCTTGTTTGTTGAGAAAATCACGTTCCAGAAGGTTTCATTCCGTTTGGACTCCGTTTGGTATTCCTTTTCTTCGAAACCCTAAAACAGGCAAAAAACAACAATTCTGGGCTGGGCCTCCGGTTAATAGGTTAGTCCCAAAAATAATATAAAAGTGGATAATAAATCCCAATAATGTCCAAAACAGTAGATAACATAGCATGGAGCAATAAAAAATTATAGATACGTTGGATACGTATCAAGCATCCCCAAGCTTAAATCCTGCTCGTACTCAAGTAGGTAAATGATAAAAACAGAATTTTTGATGCGGAGTGCTACTTGGCATAATTTTAATGTAATTCTTCTTAATTGTGGTATGAATATTTAGATCCGAAAGATTCAAGACAAAAGTTCATATTGACATAAAAATGATAATACTTCAAGCATACCAACTAAGCAATTATGTCTTCTCAAAATAACATGGCCAAAGAAAGTTCATCCCTACAAAATCATATAGTTTAGTCATGTTTCATTTTCGTCACACAAGAATGCTATCATCATGAACAACCCCGATGACAAGCCAAGCAATTGTTTCATACTTTAGTAATCTCAAACCTATAAACTTTCACGCAATATATGAGCGCGAGCCATGGACATAGCATTGTAGGTGGAATAGAATATAATGAGGGGGGTTATGTGGAGAAGACAAAAAGGAGAAAGTCTGACATCAACGAGGCTAATCAATGGGCTATGGAGATGCCCACCGATTGATGTTAATGCAAGGAGTAGGGATTGCCATGCAACGGATGCACTAGAGCTATAAATTTATGACAGCTCAACAAAAGAAACTAGTCGGTGTGCATCCAACTTGCTTGCTCACGAAGACCTAGGGCACTTGAGGAGGCCCATTGTTGGAATATACAAGCCAAGTTTTATAATGAAAAATTCCCACTAGTATGTGAAAGTGATAACATGAGAGACTCTCTATCATGAAGATTAAGGTGCTACTTTGAAGCACAAGTGTGGCAAAGGATAGTAACATTGTCCCTTCTCTCTTTTTCTCTCATTTTTTGGGCCTTCTCTTTTTTATGGCCTTTCTCTCTTTTTTTATTATTTATTCCTCACTTGGGACAATGCTCTATAAAATGATGATCATCACACTTCTATTTATTTACAACTCAATGATTACAACTCGATACTAGAACAAAAGATGACTCTATAAGATTGCCACTGGCGGTGTACCGGGATATGCAATGGACCAAGAGTGACATGTATCAAAGAATTATGAACGGTGCACTACAAAAAAAAATACACTTCCGAGATGATACGTGTTTGTCACAGTAGGTCGCATTTTCTGTCATGCATGTACATCCATGACGATTTTATGACAGAATCAAGATAGTCATACCTGTGCTGTCGTAGAAGTCTTCCATGACATTACCAAAATTATCATCACGGAAGTGTCCACTTCCATGACGATAAATCCCGCATCACATAAGTGCTTTCGTCAAGGGTGACCGACACGTGGAATCCACCGTAACGGAACGCCGTTAAGCTATCGGGTCGGGTTTTGGATCCGATAACCCGTTAACAGCCCCGACCAATGGGGATTTTCCACGTGCAAAATCATCATTGGCTGGAGGAAACACGTGTTGGCTCATCGTTGGGACAGATGTCATCCACTCATTGGACAGAAGGCGCCTATGATACGTCGACACATGGCACGGCCCAATAGAGGCCCATTCCTATGAAAAGGCCGGCCTATTTGACTTGGTCAAAAGGTGGCGGGCCGGCCCATGTAAAGCCTGTTAACGGCCTGTTCGCATATAGCCCATTTACAGCCCGCTAACCCAAGGCCCATTACGCCCTATCCGAATTAGGCCCAGTAGCGTCATCTGGGCCACCCAATATGATTCCAGCCCGTTTTCACTTCTAGCCATGTATGGCCCACGAAGTCTTTCAGTCCATATGAGGCCCTATGTAACTCTTGGCCTATTAATGGCCCATGGTGAAACTGGCCCGTAATGAACAGTCTATTACTTTACACCCATTAATGGCCCGTGGTGAAACTGGCCCGTAATGAACAGTGTATCACTTTATACCCATTAACGGCCCGTTATTCCGTTGGGCCGTTTCCAGCCCATGTTATCTTTCGGCCTTCTCAGAGCCCATTTATTCTTGGGCCCATTTCCAGCATTCGTTTACTTATGGCCCGTTACTGTCATTTTCTGCTTGTGGGCCAAATTCAGCCCGTGGTTACAGTCGGCCCATTTGTGGTCCGTTAATACGTTGGGCCGTTTTCATAGCACTACTAGGAAAAGGGCTATAGATAGGATTGATACTAATGGCGCACCATGAAAGCAGTGCGCCACTACTATATACTAATGGCGCACCGGTTGGTGATGCACCATTAGTGTGGAAGACACTAATGGCGCACCAGAAACAGGGTGCGCCACTAGTATTAATTTTTTTTCCATTTTTCCATACAAACTAATGGCGCATCAGGTTGAAGTGCGCCATTACTAGTTCTAACTAGTAATGACGCACCAGGCAGACAGTGCGCCATTACTGTAAAAAAATTATTATTTTTTTTGCAAAACTACTAATGGCGCACCGTTTCACAGTGCGCCATTACTAGTTTAAACTAGTAATGGTGCACTATTACCCGGTGCGCCATTAGTATATATATTTATTTATTTTACTTTTTTGCAAAACTACTAATGACGCACCACCTGCAGGTGCGCCATTAGTAACCAGGGTTACTAATGTCGCATTTGCTGGTGGTGCGCCATTAGTAACCTGGGACCCCAACAAGATATTTTGGACAGCCCCACACCTACCCACTCACTTTCCCCACTTCATTCCCTCCACCTCCTTCTCCAAGCTTTCGGCTGCCTCCTCCTCCTCACCTCATTTCCACCATAGATTCATCAAAATTAAGTGGTGAAATTACCTTTTTTTTGATAGGTAAGTAAGGGGAAAGCTATCTTCATGATGTAGATCTACTTTTTTTCTCCCTAGCTCGCTCCAACAACGTCACATGCACTTTTTGTGGCCTAGCTAGATCTATGTATGTTTGTGGTGTTGCACATATGTTTGTGTTGAAGGTACCGGTATTTGAAATGCGATAGTTACCAATATTTTGCTGGAATGTTTTGATTCATTTCCGTTTCGGCGAGAATTTTGGCACTATGCATTCTTTTTGGTCCTATTTTTAGGGAAGGTCATGCCAAATTTTTTCTTGGTTCTAAAATATCATTTTTCTCTACCCCGCAGGCGACCATGGTCCGAACGATGACTGAAGGCATCGTGAATAGGTTTTTGAGCTCCGCGAAGGCGGAGATGCTTCAAAAGAACGAGACGGAGATAAGATGTCCGTGTCGAAGATGCAAGCTGAAGAGCCTTATTGCGGACCCGGATTCCGGGCAGGTGCGGGACCACCTGCTCTTGCGTGGTTTCATGGATGGCTATCGGTGGCAAGGTGATGAAGATGACTATGAAGTCGTCCATGGGGGCCGGGCAAGAAATGAGGAAGGGCAACAAGACAAGTACCACCGCGGCGAGGGCGGGCGAGAAGACAAAGAATCTCCAGGACATGATCACGACGGTGATACTGTACATAGTCATCATGTAGAAGATGTCGTACATGATGATGAGGAAGATCAAGATGAAGGGCATGATCATGAAGATGAAGATGCCGGAGCAGACGACGATGGAGGCTGGGTGCAGGACCCTCATATTCAAGAGTTGCTTCTCAAGCAGACGGATAACGCAAGAGCTGCCGCCCGAGAGAAAGCCAAGCTGGATCAACTGGAGATAGACGCGGTTACTCCATTGTATGAAGGATGCAGGCCCGAGGATACCCGCCTGAAAGTAACGCTCATGGCTCTGGAGATGAAGGTAAAACACAAAATGACCGACGCATGCTTCGATGAGAACATGTCATTCTGGCATGAACGTCTTCCCAAGGGGAACAAGTGCCCGACCAGTTTCGAGGAGGTGAAGAAAATCGTGTGTCCTCTGGATTTACCGCACGTGAAATACCATGTGTGCATGAACAATTGTATCATTTATCGGGACGAGCACGCGGAGTCTACCATATGTCTGGTGTGCGGCGTCACTCGATACAAGAAGAGGAAGAAAGCTCCTCGAAAATCGGTGTGGTACTTTCCGATCACTCCTCGTCTGCAGCGGTATTTCGCGGACCCTAAGGTAGCAAAGCTCCTGCGTTGGCATGCGGATAGGGAGGAGAAGAAGCGGGAAGATGATGGAAATGATCCGGAGATAAATAAAAAAGACAAGATGCTGAGTCACCCTAAGGATGCGAGCCAGTGGCAAGCGTTGAACTTTGAATACCAGAATTTGGGAAGGATCCAAGGAACATCGTGCTGGGCGCGAGCACCAATGGAGTCAATCCGTTTGGCAGCCAGAGAAGCACACATAGCACCTGGCCTGTGTTTGTGTGGATGTACAACCTTCCCCCCTGGTTGTGCATGAAGAGGAAGTACATTCACATGAGTATGCTAATTGAAGGGCCGAAACAACGAGGGAACGACATCAATCTGTATCTGGGGCTGCTGAAGGAGGAGCTAGACACGCTATGGAAAACGCCAGCCAATACATGGGACGCCGCAGAGAAGGAATATTTCCCTATGAGAGCCGCACTGCTCACGATGGTGCACGACTATCTCGGTTACGGATATCTCGCGGGGCAGGTAGTCCACGGATTTTCTGGATGCGTAAGGTGCATGGATGACACAACATATCGCCAGCTAGATAGAGATCCCGGGTCTTCGAAAACCGTGTTCATGGGACATCGAAGGTGGCTTCGCGACGATGACCCGTGGAGGAAACGCAAGGATATGTTCGATGGTGAAACCGAACCCCGAAAATGCCCGTGTACGAGGAGCGGCGAGGAAATAGACGAGCTGTTGAAAAATTGGAAAGATTGCCCACTGTCGGGAAAGAAGCAAAAGGCGCCAGAGCCGGGAAAGAAGCGAAAGGCGCTAGAGCCGCTGCTGAAGGTATGGAAAACGAGGTCTGTTTTCTGTGACTTGTCGTACTGGAAGATCCACCGTGTGCCTCACAGCCTTGATGTCATGCATATCATGAAGAACGTGTGCGAGAGTCTACTTGGTACCCTGCTCAACATGCCAGAGAGGACCAAAGATGGGCCGAAAGCAAGGGCAGACTTGAAATCAATGGGCATCAGGCAGGAGCTTCACGCTAATGATGATGATGATGATGATGATGAGGCGAAGCAGGACACAGAAAGTCATCGCAAAGGAAAAAAGGCCAAGAAGACCGGAAATGACTACCCTCCCACGTGCTTCACTCTAAGTCAGGAGGAGATCGAGCAGTTTTTCACCTGCCACCTAGGAGTAAAACTTCCTTACGGTTACGCGGGGAAGATAAGCAAATACCTAGACCCAGCGAAGCAGAAGTTCAGCGGGATGAAGTCTCACAACTGTCACGTGCTGATGACGCAGATACTTCCAGTTGCAATCCGTGGGATCATGGACGCGCACGTCCGTGCAACGCTATTTGGCCTATGCAACTTTTTCGACGTCATCTCTCGAAAGTCGATTGGCGTGAGGCAACTCAGAAGGCTACAGGAAGAGATCGTGGTGATACTATGCGATCTTGAGATGTACTTCCCGCCCGCATTTTTCAACGTTATGGTGCATCTGCTGGTCCATATCGTGCAGGATATCATCCAACTCGGGCCGACGTTCCTGCACAGCATGATGCCGTTCGAAAGGATGAATGGTGTCATCAAAGGATACGTTCGCAACATGTCACGTCTAGAGGGAAGTATAGCCAGGGGCTTTCTGACCGAAGAGTGCATCTGCTACTGCACGAATTATCTAGGCATCGAGAACCCTGTTGGTCTACCCGTCAACAGGCACCTCGGCAGGCTCGCTGGATGGGGTCACCGTGAGGGTCGCCGCGAAATGCATGTCGACTTCGAGGGTCGACTCGCCGACTTTGAAAGAGCAAACCTAGTCGCGCTACAACACATAGACGTGGTCGATCCTTGGGTGGTAGAGCACAAAACCTTTATTGAGAGGACGTACAATGACCGAGGCCAACAGAAACCAGATGGAGATATACTCAAAGAGCACAACTCATGTTTCACGCATTGGTTCAAGCAGAAGCTTCTATCGTACCCTTTACATGAGGATTCTTCTGCGGAAGAATAACTCATATTCACCTTGTCACAGGGCGCCGAGCACAACCTCATGACCTATGAGGCGTACGATATCAACGGCTACACATTCTACACCGAGGACAAGGACATGAAGAGCGATGGTTATCAGAACTCCGGGGTAACAATGGAATCCTACACCGGTAACGACAAGGACAGATACTACGGAAGGATCAAGGAGATCTGGGAGCTGAGCTACGCTGGAGAGAAGGTCCTGATGTTCCGTGTCAGATGGGCCAAGAGCGTCCTAAAAGTAGAGCGGTATTTCACCACCATGGTTATAGCCGAAGCTAAATCCAAGACCGCGAGCACAAACATCACCGCGAAAAATGAGCCATGGGTTCTGGCTTCCCAAGTGGACCAATGCTTCTTCATTACCGACCCGTCAAAGCCCAGTCGTGTTGTCGTGAGGAGAGGCAAAAGGAAGATCATCGGAATGGATGGAGTAGCCAATGAGCAAGACTTCGACAAGTACGGCGACCTGAAGATCGAACATGACGACGACGATGAAGTAGCAGCACACACCACAAGAAGAAGCAGGACCACCCTACCTAAAGGACGTCCGTTCCACAGAAGAACTCCATTTGTGAAAAAGAAGGGCAAGAAGATTGTGAACAGATAGCTAGCTAAGATCGATTGTATTTAAATCGTAGTCTTCATTTCTCGATTGTATTTCATGGGCACTTTTTGATATCATGAATATTTTTAAATTTCATGGGAACTTTTTGAATTCATGAGGACACTTGATCTCGATCCCCCTCCATCTCGATCTCGATTCCCCCTCCATCTCGATCTCGATCCCCCTCCATCTCGATCCCACCCGCACCCTCCCCCGCTAGCTCCACCGCCGCCGACGACCCACCGCAACCCTCCCCCGCTCCACCGCCGCCGCCAATGATATTTTCAAGTAACAAATTTGAACATATTTTTTAAAAAATTATTACTGTTTTTATAAAAAAAAATACTACTGTTATGATTTAAACAAGTTTGAACATATTTAAACACAAATAAATATAAAAAACAGCATTTAAAATGCATAAAAAATATTGGGGAGCCTGGGAATCGAACCCAGGACCTCCTGGTGTGTGTGCTGCGTGCTGACCAGTCGGGCTAGTGGGTGGGTTCTGTTGTAGATATGGCTAGTGGGCTAGATTAAAACAAAATTCTAATGGCGCACCGAGGGGTGTGCGCCATTAGAATAGTCATACTTATGGCGCACGAGGGGGTGGTGCGCCATTAGAAAGCTTCCCCCCACACTAAATCCCCAATCTCTCTAATCTCTCCCCTGCCTCATCGATCTCACCCACTGCCCCCCGTGTTCGCCGTCCCCCTCGCCGCCCCCCTCGCCTCCTTCACCGTCCCCAAGCAGCGTGGCCAGTCCGGACCAGGGAGGAGTGCCCCAACGGGCTGGGAAGCTGCTGCTGCCAAGTGACTCTCGAGGAGGACCGCCGCCGCAGATCGAGTAGGACCGCCATCGTAGATCAAGGACCGCCGCACCGACCAACCTCCTTGCTCACGCCACCCGAACCCGCCCGCCTCTCCCCGACGCCGGCACGCTAGCCAGCAGGTGAGTGAGGCGACCCTATCCCAATCCCATCTCCTAGTTGCAGCGGCCTCGCCTGGCACTCCGAGCAATCCGTAAGCGCCGCCCGCCCCAACACCCCCCCCCCCCCCCTTCTTCCCCAGCCCGCCCCGTTGTGTATTCGTGCCGAATCCGTCCCCTGCTCCTCCAGGCATGCGAAATCAGAGCAGATTTATACTGGTCGTGTGTTGATTGAATGCCATGGCTGCGCTCTGACGCGATGCGTAGGTAGGTGGGCTGGCGCGTGAGAGGGCGGATGTGGCCATGTGATTAGTTGCCGTGTTGATGCGCAGGTGCCAGGTCATGATCGGTATAGTGTGTAGCTGGGGGCAGGGTGCGATCCATGGATCTCTATGTGTGTTCTTCCATGTTTATAGTGGGGAAAACCTGAGACCTAGCCATGTCATTTTGGACAAAGTTAGGGCTCCCTGTGGCTGTTGGTGTTACCTGCAGTGGTGGAGGATCTTGTATTCACAATGTTGGTTCAGTACTCTGTATTATGCTGTCGAAGTAGGAGTCTGTGTTTTTCTAGAACAAAAACATGTGAGGCATGCCTGCTATTTACTTAAGCAAAAAATGGGAACTGAGTTTGCTTTTGGACAGCCCTTTGATGTCTAGTGCAGTGAGTATCCTTGTTATAGTTAGAATTTAGTATAGCATGGCTACAGATTGCCTTGGTTTTTGGGTAAACTGAGAATTTGATGCATTTTTGTTGAGCTGCTACTTAGTTCTTGGGGATTACATGCCTGCATTTATGTGGGGCATATGGCCATAAAGTAACTATTCCATCAAATTGTGAGCTTAATATATTTTAATTGAGCTGGTCAGTATTATCACACTATTCGTAACCATCAATGCGACTCAATGATCAGGTGTGCAATAAACGTATATTTTGTCTCTTAGGTGAGGTATAGAATGAAGGATGAGTAGGAAACCTGTTGGCTCTTCTTGATGTATCTGGCCGCAAAGAAAAATGGAAACCTATACTTGTGACACTATGTGGTTGTACATAAATCTGGTTTGCTTCATTAAATAAAACATTATTGGCAAGTGCAGTCTTGTTACTCCTAGGTATCTACAAATGAGTAGATGAATATTTGTTACTCCAAGAATGTGAACACTTGGTCCATATTCATTTGCAGTGAACATACATTTTCACTGTTCTTATATTATTTGCTTGATGTCAGATTATGCTATGAGGATATTAGTCTAAGCCCAGTCTTGGATGCATTGTTTTATCCTGCGGTGGTTAAACCGGTTCTGAAAATTATCTAGTTTGACCTGTACTTGTCCAGCTATCATAATCTATTCTTTGACCATGGCAGTAGCTGGCATTTTGTTATGATAATTTCAGTATATATCTTACCGTCCTTTGCTGATCTCGTTGTATTTTCAATTCACAGGCAACTCTCCGACGAAGTCTCCTCCAGGTAATATATGTCTCATGCTTTCTAAAGAGTACTAGTATACTGACTAAACTATCCACTTGCTATGCTTAGCTGCTCTGTTGTGTGAATCGTGACACTTTGCCAGCTGAAACTTCCCATATTATGTAGAAAGAAAATACTTTCTTTGACAGCAAGTACCATGACATGAATCAAAAAACGTATACGGTGGGAAAAAATGGCAGAAACCTGGGAGGTTCTTGTTTGCTGTATCTCCACCAGTTTGGGTTGGTGAATGTGGATGATTTTTTTATCCTGTGAACTCATTGTACTGCTACAAGAATTTGGTATCACCATGGTGTAATTTTGGTAACATTCTAGTTTTGTTAGATAGTGGCTACACTAATCTAGAGTGATACAATTTTCCTTCCCATTTGTTATCATCATGTTCAGTGTATACAGTTATAACATCATGTTGGTTTTTTAAGTCTGTTTATAGCTCATGTGGGTTTTAACATCATGTGGGTTGGTGAATGTGGATGATTTTTTTATCCTGTGAACTTGAATGTTGCAATGATGTATTCTTCAGAGGCTACTATCAAAAACTTGAGCTACTGTCTTGCAAAGATGATGATCATCTTGCTAGTTTGCTGGGTTTTGTCTCCGACCATTGTGTCGTGATGAATTTGCAGGTACCCCAAGTTTCCCTTGAGTTTGCCGGAATGTCGATTAACTTCCGTTCCGGGAAATTCGGGTACTCCATATGTCCTATTTTCAGCAAAGGTCATGCTAAAATTTTCCGTGAATTTTAGCATGACTTTGCTAAAAATAGGACATATGGGGTACTTGCGACTAATGCATGGGCCGGGGTATCTTAGTACTTAGTTAAGTAGGATCAACTGCCCTGCCATTCTTGCTGCATTAAACCATAGGTGGCAATAGAGCCAAGTTATTAGGCCCAACTTAGAATTCTCCTTAGCATCGATAAACCCTAGATGATAAACCCAACATAGGTGGCAATAGAGCCAAGTGATTAGTTCCAAGTGATTAGGCCCAACCTAGGGTGCCTCGGCATCGATATACCCTAAATGATGAAAACTTAACTTGGCTGCCCCGGATGCCTCGGTGTCGATGAGAACCTAAATGATGTACGCTTAGGCTTTTAGGGTGCCTCGGCGTCGACAAACCCTAAATGATGAAACTTAGGCTTTTAGGGTGCCTCGGTGTCGACAAACCCTAAATGATGAGACCATGATCTTGTTCCTTGACAATAACCAACTTTTTAACCAAACTTTTTTCCTATTTAGAGTGAAACATGGCCCACAACGATGAGGCCGGTGGTTCGGGCGGCAAGCAATTCTGGGAGCTGTCCCAGGAGATGGAGGAACAACCTCACCGCTATGAGGACGCCGCGGAAGACACTGGTCCTGATTACACAAGCCCTAGTGGCATCGGGGATGACACCACTGATGGTGCCGCCGAGGATGCCACCACTGATGATGGCGGCGCACACACAGATGGCAGCCAACCGAAGAAGCAAAGGAAGGACCGGCGCCCGAATGCGCTCCGCACCCTCAAGGAGGAATTCACTCAAGTGGACTCCGACGGGAATCCAACAGAGCCCAAACATATAGTCAAGGGGCACTCGGTTCAGCTCGGGTGCATTCTCCGGAGCACCGTCTCGATCAACACCGAGAACCTTAGGCATAAGGACCGAGGGAATTTGCGCAACCTCCTCTTCACGAAGCTTCACGAACGATACAAGTTCCCCGCCAAATTTGAAAACACACGCCTCTCAGGGAATAAAGTGAACAGTGCCGCCCTCACGAAGATGAGCACGGCCCTGTCTACTTGGAAAAGCGCGGTGAAGAGAATGATTGATAAAGGTGATAGTTATGAGAAGATCAAGGCGAAATATCCTTTGATGAGCGAAGATGAGTACAAGGAGTTCAAGATCAAGTGCGAGAGCAGTGCAACCACCGAATCAAGTCAGTGGGGGAAAGAAATGCGGGAGTTGAACTTAGGGGAACACAAACTCGGTCCCGGCGGTTACAAAGTGGCGGAGCCTATATGGGACAAGGAGGACGCGGAGCGTGCCGAGCAAGGCCTACTGCCCCGCTTCGAGAAATACAGTGGTGACAAGCAAATCAGGAACTATGTCAGGGCCCGGTACAAGGAGGACCCGATAACAAAGGAGCTTACCACCTATCCGAAGACCAGGGCGCTTGAGCTTCTTCTGGTAAGGAATACATCCCCGCGTAATTAGCTCCATATGGTTGCACTCTAATTAATCCCCAATATTTCTAAATGGTTCACGTTCCTTTCGCAGGACACTGAAAGCAGTAGCGCGGGGTCGTCTAAGACCTCCCCTTTCGACACCCCTTTAAATAGGGCGTTGAACGTAATGAAAAACAAGGATAAGCTCACTAAGCCGACGCCAGCTGGTCGTGTGGCCGGCTAAGGCTTGTCCACAAAATGGGGGTCATACTATACCGCTGGTGTGCGGAAGGAGAAAAAGACCAGCTCAGAAAGCCAGATGCGCGAGGTTGAAGAACTCAAGGCACAAGTGGCGCGGATTCCGGAGCTTGTCCAAGAGCAAGTGCAACAACAACTTGGAACGACGCTCAACGCCATGGTGCCTACATTGATTCATGGGCTGACGACGTGGATTGCGGGTGGCCAACAGGGGCCTCCCCCGGTTCCCAGCTTCACGGCCAGCAACTCGCACAGCGCGCAGGCGGCGCCATTGGTGTCTCCGGCGGCGGCACCATTGGTGTCTCCGGTGGAGGCGGTATTCGTGTCTCCGGCGCCGGCACGGGCATTGGAGCTTAATGCACCCGAGTGTACGCCGGCCGGCACCTCGCCAACAAGCGCCCCCTCCGTCAGTTGCACGCCCACCGTTGGTGGTGCCTTGACATTAGCCGAGCTCGACGGCATCACGGTAACTAAGCCTCTTGGCCGATGACTTCATCTCCTTGCCTTTGACTGGGCATCCCTGACGCCCTGTACATGTTTTCACAGGGCACCGCCGACGTTCCTTGCACTCTTCTGCACTTCGTGGGCACCGAGTTGGTCGATGTCGCCAAGGGCAGAATCGTTCAACCGGGCAACCCCATGTTCCATGGTAATCCGATGCCACCCACAATGTATAGGGTTGAAGTGGTTCGGGTGCTTCTAGGCTGCGATGAGCCGTTACCTCCGATTCGATCCGCTGGGGCCGACGAAGAAGATGAGATGACCCTCAGTGCCTGCGTAAACTGGCCCCTGCTTTGGCCGAAGAGCCAGATTCGTTTGGGGGCGGGGGACACCACCCCACAGACAAGACCGCCAGTCATGCTGGCGCCAAGCCATGGCAAGAACGCCGCAACGCTACCGGACCTGCCGGACATCCCTATGGCACAGGATCCGGACAGCCCTATGGCACATGATCCGGACGGCGACGACAACGACGACGGTACATTTACCAACGTTGATAAGTACTTTGCCGAACATGGGTACGCTGACGAGTTCTGTGGGCCTCTTTCTCAAGAACCCAACCAAGACCACCGCGATCTAGCTGGTACGGCGGAGAATTCCAATTGCAACAGGCGTCGTCTGGCGTTCAGTTCTCAGGACACACCTCCAGCTCCCGCCTTCACCGAGCCTCAGATAGCTGAGGTGCGAAATATTATCAGCCCCAACACGCTCAAGAAGGCGGTCTGTGAGCACAACTCGGTCCCATTACAGGAGATCAAGAAGAAGGGACAGAAACGAAAGACTAACAAGGGCACCGGTGTGAGCCAGCCGGCACCGAGTTCGATCCATGCTCAGGACGGGCCACCATCACCTAAGGATATCTCGAGGAGGGTGCATGTGGCGGGTAGGGCGATGCTACCGCCAAATATGCTGAATGCTGCAACCGGTGCTATGCAGAGTCTGCATGACAGTGTTCTTTCTTTGGAGAAGCGGCGTCTCAGAGAGAAGGATGTGGCATACCCGGTTTTCGTGGCCAAGGTGCCAGAGGGCAAGGGCTTTGTGGATGGCGACATCGGGGGTACGGTCGTCCTGCGGTTTGATGACATCTTTGCTATGTTTAACCTTCATCCGCCGCACTACACCTTCGTTCGGCTGTTTTCGCTGAGTATGGAGATGCGGATCATTAGAGACAAGACCCCGGACATCGTGATAGTCGACCCCTTCTACATGCGTGCCAAGCACTTGAGCAGCGCTGGGGACCACCAAGTCGCGAGTTCACACCTCAAAGGCGTCATTCTGGCAAACCCAGATAAGGATAACTTCCTCGTGGCTTACTTTCCCGAGTAAGTCATCCCTTAACCGCCCCATAACATATGATTTCTTATATTTCGATCGTTCTTTTTTTCTAACATTCCATGTTCTGTGCAGTGACACACATTGCACGCTCATCCTCTTAAGCCTGAAATATTCCATGGCCACGTATTTCGACCCGAACCGTAACTCCAACATAGACTACACAAATGTCAAGAAAGTTCTTGATGATGTTCTCCCCGGCTACACCAAATCTGGAGGCACCTTCACTAGGGCAGTTTGTAAGTACGGCAAGCACATGTTCTCACACAATACGAAGTTCTGCTGCGTCAAGCAGCCGCCTGGAGGTCAGAAGGATGCCTACTACGCCCTCCATCACATGCGGGCGATCGTAAGGGACCATCATCAACTTCTGCTACCAGATAATCTCAAAGATTGGGCCGCGAGCTTGTCGGCAGTCCAGGGCGTGGACCTTAGACAAGAATTCTTTTGCATCCATTTGGAGTTTGCGGACATCATCCATCAAGATGTCCTTCATATCTCGGGGCAGTTCTTCCTCAGATATCAACCGTCCAACAGTGAGATAGATGAAACGCTACAAATGCAGGGTGACAACGACCATGATTTCATGACCATCACGACAGACGGCGGCTTCATCCACGTTCTTGTCCGATGAGTCGAGTCGAAAGTAGTGATGTGTAGTTCTGAAACATTGATTGGCTCATGTTGTAATTATACTTTAATGAATTCGTATGTCTCTTTGGTTTGGACAGTCAACTTAGATGTAATCGATGCTATTTGTTAGTAGGACCATGAATCGTGCTATTAATGTCTTTCTTTTCTCTTCCGATCCTTTTGTTGCATACTTACATATTGCTTATGTATTGTCTGTTGTTTGGCTTGTGCATAGACATGTCGTCGTATGTCGTGTACAACGGTAAGGTTCCCAGAGTCTACTACGACTGGGAGGAGTGTCGGAGACAGGTTCACCGTTTCAGCAGTAACAGTTACAAAGGGTATACCACTAGGGCGAAGTTCGAATGTAGATACGCCCGCTATCTAGCGGGAGAGAGGAGGGAGTGTTGGAGGAACCGGATGAAGACCAGTTTGATCGTGACGATGCTCATCGTGATGACCACAGCTCTCTTCTATGTGATGTTAGTTTAGATGATCGATATCGACTTGTAATGTGAAGGCAAACTCGATACTCGCGGTCTTGAGACTTGTAATGTTTTATCTTTGTTCGGTCTTTTGAATTCGGAGACTAATATGATGAATTGTATTCGGAGACTAATCTTCTATTGTATTCGATGAATCTGATGTTGCTGTGTGCTGCTGTCTATATTCTGTCCAATAATATATTTTGTAACCTGTGCAAAAATGAGAAAAGCAAAAAAAAATAAAACCTAATATTCATACTAATGGCGCACCACACAAGACACTAATGGCGCATTGTGATCATCACACTAATGGCGCATTAACTGTTGGTGCGCCATTAGAATGCCAAAGCACATGGGTACATATGGCCCCCTGGGAGGCATTCTAATGGCGCACTGCAGGCTATACTAATGGCGCACTACGTGGTGCGCCATTAGAACACCAGATACTAATGGCGCACCGGTGGTGCGCCATTAGAATTTAATTCTAATGGCGTGATGCCAGTGGCGCACCCGTAGTGCGCCATTAGAAGGCAAATTCGGTGCGCCACTAGCATGCCTTTTCCTAGTAGTGTAACGTCATCAAATACTGTCGATTAATGATGGCCCGTTATGGTCGGCCCATGAACGGACGATTCCAACTCTAGCCCGTTTACGGCCATAATGCGGTCTGTTTGGCCCATGTTTGGCCAATCGATCATACGGCCCGTATAAGGCCCGTTGATGATACGGCCCGCAGAAGGCCCATTGTTTCGATGGCCCGTAGAAGGCCCATTGTTTCTATAGGCCGTAGAAGGCCCACTGTTTCTACGGCCAGTGGGAGGCCCAGTGTCACTACAGTAAATATTAGCCCATGGTTATTGTGGCCTAGTTTTAAAAAATAGGTTATTGCAGCCACTAGCTAACCGCGGAAAAAGAACTGCAATGACTACAAGCAGACAAATAAACAAGACAACAAGGAAATAAATAAGAAAGCAACTAACGCTAGGCTATCACGGCTATTACACATACTACATCCACTGGGCATCAAAGTTCGCCATCAGTGCAAATATAGGGAACAAAGCAGCATATCATATACATTGGTTGTCAAAGTAGGCAACCAGCGCAAATAAACGACACAGCAAAACAAATCCAGAACTGAAACCACTTCAGAAGATCTCAAGAAAAAATATCCTGGGTACCCATAATGCTGGCAAGATGCTTAGCAAGCTTATTAACTTTCTCTTGTTTGGTGCTTAAATCCTCCAGCGCTTGCTATTGCACCAGAAAATATGCATCTGAATTCTACATGGACTTCCTTAGTCCTTCAGCTTCCTATCGCAGCACATCTGATCGATGTCTTTCAACTTGAAGTTGAGACTCAAGAAGACGAACTAATTCAGGCAGCGAGTTCGAAGAGCTTTCCCTCCCAGAGGGGGGAAATCATCGCCATCGTCATCACCAACGCTCCTCTCATCGGGAGAGGGCAATCTCCATCAACATCTTCATCAGCACCATCTCGTCTCAAAACCCTAGTTCATCTCTTGCATCCAATTCCTGTCTCCAAGTCCGGGATTGGTGCTAGTAGGTTGCTAGTAGTGTTAATTACTCCTTGTAATTGATGCTAGTTGGTTTAATTGGTGGAAGATCATATGTTCAGATCCTATATGCACATTAATACCCCTCTGATTATGAACATGTTTATGCTTTGTGAGTAGTTACTTTTGTTCCTGAGGACATGGGAGAAGTCTTGCTATTTGTAGTCATGTGAATTTGGTATTCGTTCGATATTTTGATGAGATGTATGTTGTCTCTCCTCTAGTGGTGTTATGTGAACGTCGACTACGTGACACTTCACTATTGTTTGGTCCTAGAGGAAGGCATTGGGAAGTAATAAGTAGATGATGGGTTGCTAGAGTGACAGAAGCTTAAACCCTAGTTTATGCATTGCTTCATAAGGGGCTGATTTGGATCCATATGTTTCATGCTATGGTTAGGTTTACCTTAATACTTTTGTTGTATTTGCGGATGCTTGCAATAGAGGTTAATCATAACTGGGATGTTTGTCCAAGTAAGGGCAGCACCCAAGCATCGGTCCACCCACATACCAAATTATCAAAGTACCGAACGCGAATCATATGAGCGTGATGAAAACTAGCTTGACGATATTCCCATATGTCCTCGGGAGCGCTTAACATCATATAAGAGTTTGTCCAGGCTTGTCCTTTGCTACAAAAAGGATTGGGCCACTTTGCTGCACCATATTTACTTTTGTTACTTGTTGCTCGTTACAAATTATCCTATCACAAAACTATCTGTTACCACTTATTTCAGTACTTGCAGAGAACACCTTGCTGGAAACCGCTTATCATTTCCTTCTGCTCCTCGCTGGGTTCGACACTCTTACTTATCGAAAGGACTACGATAGATCCCCTATACTTGTGGGTCATCAAGACTCTTTTCTGGCGTCATTTCCGGGGAGTGAAGCGCCTTTGGTAGGTGGAATTTGGTAAGGAAAATTTTATATAGTGTGCTGAAATTTACTGTCACTTGTTACTATGGTAAGTAATCCTCTAAGGGGCTTGTTCGGGGTATCTTCACCCTGGCCAGTAGAGCAAAGGGTTTCTCCTGAACTTACTGAAAATGAAAATGCTTGCTTTGAAATTCCTTTGGGTATGGTAGAAAAACTGCTAGCTAATCCTTTTTTAGGAGATGGAACAAAACATCGTGATGAGCATCTAATATATGTGGATGAAGTTTGTGGATTATTTAAGCTTGCAGGTGTACCCGGAGATGTTGTTAAGAAGAAGGTCTTCCCTTTATCTTTGAAGGGAGATGCATCGACATGGTATAGGATATGTGATGATATGGAGTCTTGGAACTACAAACGATTGAAATAGGAATTTCATCAAAAGTTTTATCCTTTGCATCTTGTTCATCGTGATCGCAATTATATATATAATTTTTGACCTCGCGAAGGAGACAGCATCGCTCAAGCTTGGGGGAGGCTTAAATCAATGCTATATTCATGTCCCAATCATGAGCTCTCAAGAGAAATGATTATTCAAAAAATTTATGCTCGGCTTTCTGGTAACAATCGCACCATGCTTGATACTTCTTGTGCTGGCTCTTTTATGATGAAGACTATTGAATTAAAATGGGATTTATTGGAAAGAATTAAACGCAACTCCGAAGATTGGGATCTCGACAATGGTAAGGAGTCAGGTATGACACCTAGTTTTGATTGTGTTAAATCTTTTATGGATACCGATATTTTTCGTAAATTTAGCACTAAATATGGACTTGACTCTGAGATAGTAGCTTCTTTCTGTGAATCTTTTGCTGCTTATGTCGATCTCCCCAAGGAGAAGTGGTTTAAATATCATCCTCACATAGAAGTAAAAGTAGCTGCACCTATTAAAGTTGAAGAAAAGACTATTACTTATAATGATCCTATTGTTCCTACTTCTTATGTTGAGAAACCACCTTTCCCTATTAGGATAAAGGATCATGCTAAAGCTTCAACTGTAGTTCGTCAAAGCAATATTAAAACATATACACCTCCTGAGAAAGTTAAAGTTGAACCTAATATTGCTATTGTTAAAGATCTCTTGTCTGATAATATAGATGGGCATGTTATTTATTTCTATAATTAAACTGCTAGAATTGCTAAACCCCGTGATACAGATAAACCTAGACCTGCGGTAGGCATGCCTATTATTTCTGTTAAAATAGGAGATCATTGTTATCATGGCTTATGTGATATGGGTGCTAGTGCTAGTGGAATACCTATTGACTTATACAAAGAAATTATGCATGACATTGCACCCGCTGAGTTAGAAGATATTGATGTCACAATTAAACTTGCTAATAGAGATACTATTTCACCAATGGGAATTGTTAGAGATGTTGAAGTCTTGTGTGGGAAAACCAAATATCCTGCAGATTTTCTTGTTCTTGGTTCCCCACAAGATAGCTTTTGTCCCATTATATTTGGTAGACCCTTCTTAAATACTGTTAATGCTACCATAGATTGCACAAGGGATGTTCTTACTGTCGGTTTATATGATATGACTCATGAATTTAATTTTTCTAAATTTAGTAGACAACACCATGAAGAAGAAACACCTAGTAAGGATGAAATTATTGGTCTTGCTTCTATTGTCGTACCTCCTAGTGATCCTTTAGAACAATACTTAATAGACCATGAAATAGACATGTTTATGAATGAAAGAAGGGAATTAGATGAAGTATTCTTTAAACAGGAACCTATTCTAAAAAACAATTTACCTGTTGAAATCCTAGGGGATCCTCCTCCACCTAAGGGAGATCCCGTGTTTGAGCTTAAACCGTTACCTGATACTCTTAAATATGCTTATCTTGATGAGAAAAAGATATATCCTATTATTATTAGTGCTAACCTTTCAGAACATGAAGAAGAGAGATTATTAAAATTTCTAAAGAAGCATCGTGCTGCTATTGGGTATACTCTTGATGATCTTAAGGGCATTAGTCCCACTCTATGTCAACATAAAATTAATTTGGAAGAAGATGCTAAACCAGTTCGTGATCATCAACGCCGTCTGAATCCTAAAATGAAAGAAGTGGTAAGAAAGGAGATACTAAAGCTCCTTGAGGCAGGTATAATTTATCCCGTTGCTGATAGTAAGTGGGTAAGTCATGTCCATTGTGTCCCTAAGAAGGGAGGTATTACTGTTGTTCCTAATGATAAAGATGAATTGATTCCTCAAAGAGTTATTACTGGTTATAGGATGGCAATTCATTTCCGCAAGTTAAATAAGGCTACTGAAAAAGATCATTATCCCTTACCTTTTATGGATCAAATGCTAGAAAGATTGTCTAAACATACACATTTTTGCTTTCTAGATGGTTATTCTAGTTTCTCTCAAATACCTGTGTCAGCCAAAGATCAATCAAAGACTACTTTTACATGCCCTTTTGGTGCTTTTGCTTATAGACGTATGCCTTTTGGTTTATGTAATGCACCTGCTACCTTTCAAAGATGCATGATGGCTATATTCTCTGACTTTTGTGAAAAGATTTGTGAGGTTTTCATGGATGACTTTTCTGTCTATGCATCTTCTTTTGATGATTGCTTGAGCAACCTTGATCGAGTTTTGCAGAGATGTGAAGAAACTAATCTTGTCTTGAATTGGGAAAAGTGCCACTTTATGGTTAATGAAGGTATTGTCTTGGGGCATAAAGTTTTTGAAAGAGGTATTGGAGTTGATAAAGCCAAGGTTGATGCTATTGAAAAGATGCCATGTCCCAACGACATAAAAGGTATAAGAAGTTTCCTTGGTCATGTCGGTTTTATAGGAGGTTCATTAAGGACTTCTCAAAATCTCTCGGCCTCTGACTAATTTATTACAAAAAGATATACCATTTGTTTTTTATGATGATTGTGTAGAAGCATTTGAAATACTTAAGAAAGCATTGATCTCTTCACCTATTGTTCAGCCACCTGATTGGAATTTACCCTTTGAAATTATGTGTGATGCTAGTGATTATGCTGTAGGTGCTGTTCTAGGACAAAGAGTTGATAAGAAACTAAATGTTATTCAATATGCTAGTAAATCTCTAGACAATGCTCAAAGAAATTATGCTACTACTGAAAAAGAATTCGCCCTATAGTGAGTCGTATTACAATTCACTGGCCGTCGTTTTACAACGTCGTGACTGGGAAAACCCTGGCGTTACCCAACTTAATCGCCTTGCAGCACATCCCCCTTTCGCCAGCTGGCGTAATCTTAGCAGTTGTATTTGCTTGTGATAAGTTCAGACCTTATATTGTTGATTCTAAAGTAACTATTCACACTGATCATGCTGCTATTAAATATCTTATGGAAAAGAAAGATGCTAAACCTAGACTTATTAGATGGGTTCTCTTGCTACAAGAATTTGATTTGCATATTGTTGATAGAAAGGGAGCTGAGAACCCCGTTGCAGACAACTTGTCTAGGTTAGAAAATGTGCTTGATGACCCACTACCTATTGATGATAGCTTTCCTGATGAGCAATTAAATGTCATAAATGCTTCTCATACTGCTCCATGGTATGCTTGATTATGCTAATTACATTGTTGCTAAGTTTATACCACCTAGTTTCACATACCAGCAAAAGAAAAAGTTCTTCTATGATTTGAGGCATTACTTTTGGATGACCCACATCTTTATAAAGAAGGAGTAGATGGTGTTATTAGACGTTGTGTACCTGAGCATGAACAGGAACAGATCCTACGCAAGTGTCACTCCGAAGCTTATGGAGGACACCATGCTGGAGATAGAACTGCACATAAGGTATTGCAATCTGGTTTTTATTGGCCTACTCTCTTCAAGGATGCCCGTAAGTTTGTCTTATCTTGTGATGAATGTCAAAGAATTGGTAATATTAGTAGACGTCAAGAAATGCCTATGAACTATTCACTCGTTATTGAACCATTTGATGTTTGGGGCTTTGACTATATGGGACCCTTTCATGCCTCTAATGGTTATACACATATTTTAGTTGCTGTTGATTACATTACTAAGTGGGTAGAAGCTATTCCAACTAGTAGTGCTGATCATAACACTTCTATTAAAATGCTTAAAGAAGTTATTTTTCCAAGATTCGGAGTCCCTAGATATTTAATGACTGATGGTGGTTCACACTTTATTCATGGTGCTTTCCATAAAATGCTTGCTAAGTATGATGTTAATCATAGAATTGCATCTCCTTATCACCCTCAGTCTAGTGGTCAAGTAGAACTGAGTAATAGAGAACTCAAATTAATTTTGCAAAAGACTGTTAATAGGTCTAGAAAGAATTGGTCCAAGAAACTTGACGATGCATTATGGGCCTATAGAACTGCATATAAAAATCCTATGGGTATGTCTCCGTATAAAATGGTTTATGGAAAAGCATGTCACTTACCTCTCGAACTAGAACATAAGGCATATTGGGCTATTAAAGAGCTCAATTATGATGTTCAACTTGCCGGTGAGAAGAGGTTATTTAATATTAGCTCACTTGATGAATGGAGAACCCAAGCCTACGAAAATGCCAAGTTGTTTAAAGAAAAAGTTAAAAAATGGCATGATAAAAGGATACAAAAGCGTGAGTTTAATGTAGGTGATTATGTATTGCTATACAACTCTCGTTTAAGATTTTTTGCAGGAAAACTTCTCTCTAAATGGGAAGGTCCTTACGTTATCGAGGAGGTCTATCGTTCCGGTGCCATAAAAATCAACAACTTCGAAGGCACAAATCCGAAGGTGGTGAACGGTCAAAGAATCAAACATTATATCTCAGGTAATCCCATAAATGTTGAAACCAATGTTATTGAAACCGTAACCCCGGAGGAATACATAAGGGACACTTTCCGGAATGTTTCAGACTCCGAAAAGGAATAGGTATGTGGTACGGTAAGTAAACCGACTCCAAAACAGTTCTAAGGCAATATTTCTTTCCGTTTTGGAATATTTAGAAAAATAGAAAAATAGAAGCAGTCCGGGAAGGACACGAGGCTCCACGAGGGTGGAGGGCGCGCCCTACCCCTGGGCGCCCCTACCTCGTGGGCACCTCGTGTGCTCTCCGGACTCCGTTTCTTACACGACGTATTTTGGTCGGTAAAAATTCATTATATAATCTCCCGGGGTTTTGACTCCCGTATCACGCAATTATCCTCTGTTTGTGTTTCGAGCTGTTGCTGCTGCAGATTAGAGCAAGATGTCTTCGCAAGAGTCAGTCGGGGAGAGCCGGGTGTCTCATCCGGCACCGAGATCAATGACAAACAACAATGTTGACCTCTTTGGGCCAGCAACGGAGGAAGAGATGGAGGCTGATTTGAAGAGGATAGATGCCATGGAAGAGGATCAAGAAGTCACTTCCCGCTTCCGAGCTGGATTCACAATGGGAGAACTTAGAGCTCGGCTATTCCAAACTCGGTTATCCCTTCCAATGTTAGATTTCTTTCTTATGAGAATATGAAAAAGAGTGTCACTGGTTCTCCCGCAGCTATGCAGCACCCTTGGGTGCAGGGAGCTTTGGCTGTTACAGGAAAACTCCGAAAGGAAATAATGGACCTCAAGCAGCAAGTCAATAAGCTCGAGGAGGAGAATCGTATCCTGAGGGGCATCATCGCCAAGAATATCACATCACCATCCCCGAAAAGAGAGACATAATCACACTGGTATGGGCACTCCCCTTGGCAACTGCCAAGCTTGGGGGAGTGCCCCGGTATCGTATCACCATCACTTTTATCTTTACCGTTTTTCTTAGTTCGATCCTTTTGGTAATATCTTGATCTAGTAGAATAAAGTTTATGGCATGATCTAGTTTTGAGTTTTGCTTTATGATCCCTCTATGTAATCGAGTCCGTGAGCTATATATAATAAAGATTAGTGTTGAGTCAAGGGCTTGATTATTTTGCCATGATCCTAAGTGAATAAAAGAAAAGAGAAAAATAAAAAAGGAAACAAAGAGATCATATGGATTATGGAGAGTAATGAGCTCACATAGAAAAATATGATGAATAAAAGTTGTTGAGAGTTGACAAACATAGTTTTGGTCATCGTTGCAATTAATAGGAAGTAATAAAGAAAGAGAGGTCTTTACATATAGATATACTATCCTGGACATCTTTTATGATTGGGAGCACTCATTAAAATATGACATGCTAAAAAGTGGACGTTGGACAAGGAAGACAACGTAATGGGTTATGTTTTCTTACATCTGGGATAAATTATATTGTCATGGATCATCCAACATGGTTGAGCTTGCCTTTCCCTCTCATGCTAGCCAAATTCATCGCACCAAGTAGAGATACTACTTGTGCTTCCAAATACCCTTAAACCAGTTTTGCCATAAGAGTCCACCATACCTACCTATGGATTGAATAAGATCCTCCAAGTAAGTTGTCATTGGTGCAAAGCAATAAAAATTGCTCTCTAAATATGTATGACTTATTAGTATGGGAGAAATAAGCTTTATACGATCGTGTGATATGGAAGAAATAAAAGCGACAGACTGCATAATAAAGGTCCATATCACAAGTGGCAATATAAAGTGACGTTCTTTCGCATTAAGATTTTGTGCATCCAACCATAAAAGCGCATGACAACCTCTGCTTCCCTCTGCGAAGGGCCTATCTTTTACTTTTATCTCCTACCTTGCATAAGAGTCATGGTGATCTTCACCCTTCCTTTTTACATTTTATCCTTTGGCAAGCACAGTATGTTGGAAAGATCCTAGTATATATGGCTAATTGGATGTGAGTTTTCATGAACTATTATTGTTGACATTACCCTTTGTAGGGGAACGTTGCAGAAAACAAAATTTTTCCTACTCGTTTCACCAAGATCCATCTAGGAGTTCATCTAGCAACGAGTCATCGGATGCATCTACATACCTTTGTAGATCGCGTGCGGAAGCGTTCAAAGAACGGTGATGATGTAGTCGTACACGACGTGATCCAAATCACCGATGACCAAGCGTCGAACGGACGGCACCTCCGCGTTCAACACACGTACGGGACGGGAGACGTCTCCTCCTTCTTGATCTAGCAAGGGGGAAGGAGAGGTTGATGAAGATCCAGCAGCACGACGGCGTGGTGGTGGATGCAGGGTGTCACAGTAGCAGGGCTTCGCCTATACTACGAGAGAGAGACGTAACGGGGAGAGAGGGAGGCGCCAGGGGCTGGTGTATGAAGTCCCTCCTCTCCCCCACTATATATAGGGGTGCTAGGGGCGCCGGCCCTAGGAGATGGAATCTCTAGGGGGGGCGGCGGCCAAGGGTGGGGGGCTTGCCCCCCAAGCAAGGGGGCGCCCCCTTTAGGGTTTCCCCTCAACCCTAGCCGCATGGGCCCTAGGGGAGTGGCGCCCCAGCCCACTTTGGGCTGGGTTCCCTCCCACTTCAGCCCATGGGGCCCCCCGGGATAGGTGGCCCCACCCGGTGGACCCCCGGGACCCTTCCGGTGGTCCCGGTACAATACCGGTGACCCCAAAACTTGTCCCGATGGCCGAAACAGCACTTCCTATATATAATTCTTTACCTCCGGACCATTCCGGAACTCCTCGTGACATCCCGGGATCTCATCCGGGACTCCGAACAACATTCGGGTTACTGCATATACATATCTTCACAACCCTAGCGTCACCGAACCTTAAGTGTGTAGACCCTGCGGGTTCGGGAGACAAGCAGACATGACCGAGACGACTCTCCGGTCAATAACCAACAGCGGGATCTGGATACCCATGTTGGCTCCCACATGCTCCACGATGATCTCATTGGATGAACCACGATGTCGAGGATTCAATCAACCCCGTATGCAATTCCCTTTGTCAATCGATATGTTACTTGCCCGAGATTCGATCGTCGGTATCCCAATACCTCGTTCAATCTCGTTACCGGCAAGTCACTTTACTCGTACCGTAATGCATGATCCCGTGACCAGACACTTGGTCACTTTGAGCTCATTATGATGATGCATTACCGAGTGGCCCCAGTGATACCTCTCCGTCAGACGGAGTGACAAATCCCAGTCTTGATCCATGTCAACCCAACAGACACTTTCGGAGATACCCGTAGTCTACCTTTATAGTCAGCCAGTTACGTTGTGACGTTTGGTACACCCAAAGCACTCCTACGGTATCCGGGAGTTACACGATCTCATGGTCTAAGGAAAAGATACTTGACATTGGAAAAACTCTAGCAAACGAACTATACGATCTTGTGCTATGTTTAGGATTGGGTCTTGTCCATCACATCATTCTCCTAATGATGTGATCTCGTTATCAATGACATCCAATGTCCATAGTCAGGAAACCATGACTATCTTTTGATCAACGAGCTAGTCAACTAGAGGCTTACTAGGGACATGTTGGTGTCTGTTATTCACACATGTATTATGATTTGCGGATAACACAATTATAGCATGAATAAAGACAATTATCATGAATAAGGAAATATAATAATAATGCTTTTATTATTGCCTCTAGGGCATATTTCCAACAGTCTCCCACTTGCACTAGAGTCAATAATCTAGTTACATTGTGATGAATCGAACACCCATGGAATTCTGGTGTTGATCATGTTTTGCTCTAGGGAGAGGTTTAGTCAACGGATCTGCTACATTCAGGTCCGTATGTACTTTACAAATATCTATGTCTCCATCTTGAACATTTTCACGAATGGAGTTGAAGCGACGCTTGATGTGCCTTGTCTTCTTGTGAAACCTGGGCTCCTTGGCAAGTGCAATAGCTCCAGTGTTGTCACAGAAAAGTTTGATCGGCCCCGACGCATTGGGTATGACTCCTAGGTCGGTGATGAACTCCTTCACCCATATTGCTTCATGTGCTGCCTCCGAGGCTGCCATGTACTCCGCTTCACATGTAGATCCCGCCACGACGCTTTGCTTGCAACTGCACCAGCTTACTGCCCCACCATTCAAAATATACACGTATCCGGTTTGTGACTTAGAGTCATCCAGATCTGTGTCGAAGCTAGCGTCGACGTAACCCTTTACGACGAGCTCTTCGTCACCTCCATAAACGAGAAACATTTCCTTAGTCCTTTTCAGGTACTTCAGGATATTCTTGACCGCTGTCTAGTGTTCCTTGCCGGGATTACTTTGGTACCTTCCTACCAAACTTACGGCAAGGTTTACATCAGGTCTGGTACACAGCATGGCATACATAATAGAACCTATGGCTGATGCATAGGGGATGACGCTCATCTCTTCTATATCTTCTGCCGTGGTCGGACATTGAGCTGAGCTCAATTTCATACCTTGTAACACAGGCAAGAACCCCTTCTTAGATTGATCCATATTGAACTTCTTCAATATCTTATCAAGGTATGTGCTTTGTGAAAGACCTATGAGGCGTCTCGATCTATCTCTATAGATTTTGATGCCTAATATATAAGCAGCTTCTCCAAGGTCTTTCATTGAAAAACTCTTATTCAAGTAGGCCTTGATGTTGTCCAAGAGTTCTATATCATTTCCCATCAATAGTATGTCATCTACATATAATATGAGAAATGCTACAGAGCTCCCACTCACTTTCTTGTAAACGCAGGCTTCTCCATAAGTCTGCGTAAACCCAAACGCTTTGATCATCTCATCAAAGCGAATGTTCCAACTCCGAGATGCTTGCACCAGCCCATAAATCGAGCGTTGGAGCTTGCACACCTTGTTAGCATTCTTAGGATCGACGAAACCTTCCGGCTGCATCATATACAATTCTTCCTTAAGGAAACCATTAAGGAATGCCGTTTTGACGTCCATTTGCCATATCTCATAATCATAGAATGCGGCAATTGCTAACATGATTCGGACGGACTTTAGTTTCGCTACCGGTGAGAAAGTCTCATCGTAGTCAACCCCTTGAACTTGTCGATAACCCTTAGCGACAAGTCGAGCTTTATAGATGGTCACATTACCATCCGCGTCTGTCTTCTTCTTAAAGATCCATTTATTTTCTATGGCTCGCCGTTCAACGGGCAAGTCAGTCAAAGTCCATACTTCATTTTCATACATGGATCCTATCTCGGATTTCATGGCTTCTAGCCATTTGTCGGAATCCGGGCCCGCCATCGCTTCTTCATAGTTCGAAGGTTCACCGTTGTCTAACAACATGATTTCCAAGACAGGGTTGCCGTACCACTCTGGTGCGGAACGTGTCCTTGTGGACCTTCGAATTTCAGTAGGAGCTTGATCAGAAGTATCTTGATCATTATCATTAACTTCCTCTCTAGTCTGTGCAGGCACCTCAGGAACATTTTCCTGAGTTGCGCCATTTTCCGGTTCAAGAGGTAATACTTCATCAAGCTCTACATTCCTCCCACTTACTTCTTTCGAGAGAAACTCTTTCTCTAGAAAGGACCCATTCTTGGCAACAAAGATCTTGCCTTCGGATCTGAGGTAGAAGGTGTACCCAATAGTTTCTTTTGGGTATCCTATGAAGACGCATTTTTCCGACTTGGGTACGAGCTTTTCAGGTTGAAGTTTCTTGACATAAGCATCGCATCCCCAAACTTTTAGAAACGACAGCTTAGGTTTCTTCCCAAACCATAATTCATACGGTGTTGTCTCAACGGATTTCGACGGAGCCCTATTTAAAGTGAATGCGGCAGTCTCTAAAGCATAGCCCCAAAAAGATAGCGGTAAATCGGTAAGAGACGTCATAGATCGCACCATATCTAATAGAGTGTGATTACGACGTTCGGACACACCGTTACGCTGAGGTGTTCCAGGCGGCGTGAGTTGTGAAACTATTCCACATTTTCTTAAGTGTGTGCCAAATTCGTGACTCAATTATTCTCCTCCACGATCTGATCGTAGAAACTTGATTTTCCTGTCATGTTGATTTTCAACCTCACTCTGAAATTCCTTGTACTTTTCAAAGGTTTCAGACTTGTGTTTCATTAAGTAAATATACCCATATCTACTTAAATCATCAGTGAGCGTGAGAACATAACGATAGCCACCGCGAGCCTCAACACTCATTGGACCGCACACATCAGTATGTATGATTTCCAATAAGTTGGTTGCTCGCTCCATTGTTCCTGAGAACGGAGTCTTGGTCATCTTACCCATGAGGCATGGTTCGCACGTGTCAAATGATTCATAATCAAGAGACTCTAAAAGTCCATCTGCATGGAGCTTCTTCATGCGTTTGACACCTATGTGACCAAGGCGGCAGTGCCACAAGTATGTGGGACTATCATTATCAACCTTACATATTTTGGTACTCACATTATGAACATGTGTAGTATTACGTTCGAGATTCATAAAGAATAAACCATTCACCATAGGAGCATGACCATAAAACATATCTCTCATATAAATAGAACAACCATTATTCTCGGATTTAAATGAGTAGCCATCTCGAATTAAACGAGATCCCGATACAATGTTCATGCTCAAAGCTGGCACTAAATAACAATTATTAAGGTTTAAAACTAATCCCGAAGGTAGATATAGAGGTAGCATGCCGACGGCAATCACATTGACCTTGGAACCATTCCCGACGCGCATCGTCACCTCGTCCTTTGCCAGTTTCCGCTTATTCCGCAGCCCCTGCTTTGAGTTACAAATGTGAGCAACTGCACCGGTATCAAATACCCAGGAGCTACTACGGACACTAGTAAGGTACACATCAATTACATGTATATCACATATACCTTTTGTTATGCCGGCCTTCTTGTCTGCTAAGTATTTAGGGCAGTTCCGCTTGCAGTGACCGCTTCCCTTGCAATAAAAGCACTCAGTCTCGGGCTTGGGTCCATTCTTTGGCTTCTTCCCGGCAGCTTGCTTGCCGGGCGCGGCAACCTCCTTGCCGTCCTTCTTGAAGTTCTATTTACCCTTGCCTTTCTTGAACTTAGTGGCTTTATTAACCATCAACACTTGATGTTCCTTCTTGACTTCTACCTCCGCTAATTTCAGCATTGAGAACAACTCAGGAATGGTCTTTTGCATCCCCTGCATGTTGAAGTTCATAACAAAGCTCTTGTAGCTTGGTGGAAGCGACTGGAGGATTCTGTCAATGACCGCATCATCTGGGAGATTAACTCCCAGCTGAGACAAGCGGTTATGTAACCCAGACATAGTGAGTATGTGCTCACTGACAGAACTATTTTCCTCCATCTTACAGCTGAAGAACTTATTGGAGACTTCATATCTCTCGATCCGGGCATGAGCTTGAAAAACCATTTTCAGCTCTTCGAACATCTTATATGCTCCATGTCTCTCAAAACGCTTTTGGAGCCCCGGCTCTAAGCTGTAAAGCATGCCGCACTGAACGAGGGAGTAGTCGTCAACATGTGTCTGCCAAGCATTCATAACGTCTTGGTTCTGTGGGACGGGAGCTTCACCTAGCGGTGCTTGTAGGACATAATCTTTCTGGGCAGCTATGAGGATGATCCTCAGGTTCCGGACCCAGTCCGTATAGTTGCTGCCATCGTCTTTCAGCTTGGTTTTCTCTAGGAACGCGTTGAAGTTGAGGACTACGTGGGCCATTTGATCTACAAGACATATTATAAAATATTTTAGACTAAGTTCATGATAATTAAGTTCATCTAATCAAATTATTAATGAACTCCCACTTAGATTAGACATCCCTCTAGTCATCTATGTATTACATGATCCGAGTTAACTAGGCCGTGTCCGATCATCACGTGAGACGGACTAGTCAACATCGGTGAACATCTTCATGTTGATCGTATCTTCTATACGGCTCATGCTCAACCTTTCGGTCTTCTGTGTTCCGAGGCCATGTCTGTACATGCTAGGCTCGTCAAGTCAACCTAAGTGTTTGCATGTGTAAATCTGTCTTACACCCGTTGTATGTGAACGTCTGAATAAAACACCCGATCATCACGTGGTGTTTTGAAACAGCGAACTGTCGCAACGGTGCACAGTTAGGGGGAACACTTCTTGAAATTATTATGAGGGATCATCTTATTTACTACCATCGTTCTAAGTAAACAAGATGCAAAACATGATAAACATCGCATGCAATCAAATAATAAACATGACATGATATGGCCAATATCACATAGCTCCTTTGATCTCCATCTTGGGGCTCCATGATCATCTTGTCACCGGCTTGACACCATGATCTCCATCATCATGATCTCCATCATCGTGTCTCCATGAAGTTGCTCGCCAACTATTACTTCTACTACTATGGCTAACGCGTTTAGCAATAAAGTAAATTAATTTACATGGCGTTTCTCAATGACACGCAGGTCATATAAAAGAATAAAGACAACTCCTATGGCTCCTGCCGGTTGTCATACTCATCGACATGCAAGTCGTGATTTCTATTACAATAGCATGAACATCTCATACATCACATATAGATCATTCATCATTCATCACAACTTTGGCCATATCATATCACAAACCACTTGCTGCAAAAAACAAGTTAGACGTCCTCTAATTGATGTTGCAAGTTTTACGTGGCTGAATTTAGGGTTCTAGCAAGAACGACTTCTTACCTACGTTAAAGCCACAACGTGATTTGTCAACTTCTATTTACCCTTCATAAGGACCCTATTCATCGAATCCGCTCCAACTAAAGTGGGAGAGACAGACACCCGCCAGCCACCTTATGCAACTAGTGCATGTTAGTTGGTGGAACCGGTCTCACGTAAGCGTACGTGTAAGGTTGGTCCGGGCCGCTTCATCCCACAATGCCGCTGAAGCAAGAAAAGACTAGTAGCGGCAAGAAAGTTGACAAATCTACGCCCACAACAAATTGTGTTCTACTCGCGCAAGAAGAACTACGCATAGACCTAGCTCTGATACCACTGATGGAGAACGTTGCAGAAAACAAAATTTTCCTACTCGTTTCACCAAGATCCATCTAGGAGTTCATCTAGCAACGAGTCATCGGATGCATCTACATACCTTTGTAGATCGCGTGCGGAAGCGTTCAAAGAACGGTGATGATGTAGTCGTACACGACGTGATCCAAATCATCGATGACCAAGCGTCGAACGGATGGCACCTCCGCGTTCAACACACGTACGGGACGGGAGACGTCTCCTCCTTCTTGATCCAGCAAGGGGGAAGGAGAGGTTGATGAAGATCCAGCAGCACGACGGCGTGGTGGTGGATGCAGGGCGTCACAGTAGCAGGGCTTCGCCTATACTACGAGAGAGAGACGTAACGGGGAGAGAGGGAGGCGCCAGGGGCTGGTGTATGAAGTCCCTCCTCTCCCCCACTATATATAGGGGTGCTAGGGGGGGCGCCGGCCCTAGGAGATGGAATATCCTAGGGGGGGCGGCGGCCAAGGGTGGGGGGCTTGCCCCCCAAGCAAGGGGCGCCCCCTTTAGGGTTTCCCCTCAACCCTAGCCGCATGGGCCCTAGGGAAGTGGCGCCCCAGCCCACTTTAGGCTGGGTTCCCTCCCACTTCAGCCCATGGGGCCCCCCGGGATAGGTGGCCCCACCCGGTGGACCCCCGGGACCCTTCCGGTGGTCCCGGTACAATACCGGTGACCCCGAAACTTGTCCCGATGGCCGAAACAGCACTTCCTATATATAATTCTTTACCTCCGGACCATTCCGGAACTCCTCGTGACGTCCGGGATCTCATCCGGGACTCCGAACAACATTCGGGTTACTGCATATACATATCTTCACAACCCTAGCGTCATCGAACCTTAAGTGTGTAGACCCTACGGGTTCGGGAGACAAGCAGACATGACCGAGACGACTCTCCGGTCAATAACCAACAGCGGGATCTGGATACCCATGTTGGCTCCCACATGCTCCACGATGATCTCATCGGATGAACCATGATGTCGAGGATTCAATCAACCCCGTATGCAATTCCCTTTGTCAATCGATATGTCACTTGCCCGAGATTCGATCGTCGGTATCCCAATACCTCGTTCAATCTCGTTACCGGCAAGTCACTTTACTCGTACCGTAATGCATGATCCCGTGACCAGACACTTGGTCACTTTGAGCTCATTATGATGATGCATTACCGAGTGGGCCCAGTGATACCTCTTCGTCATACGGAGTGACAAATCCCAGTCTTGATCCATGTCAACCCAACAGACACTTTCGGAGATACCCGTAGTCTACCTTTATAGTCACCCAGTTACGTTGTGACATTTGGTACACCCAAAGCACTCCTACGGTATCCGGGAGTTACACGATCTCATGGTCTAAGGAAAAGATACTTGACATTGGAAAAACTCTAGCAAACGAACTATACGATCTTGTGCTATGTTTAGGATTGGGTCTTGTCCATCACATCATTCTCCTAATGATGTGATCTCGTTATCAATGACATCCAATGTCCATAGTCAGGAAACCATGACTATCTGTTGATCAACGAGCTAGTCAACTAGAGGCTTACTAGGGACATGTTGGTGTCTGTTATTCACACATGTATTACGATTTCCGGATAACACAATTATAGCATGAATAAAGACAATTATCATGAATAAGGAAATATAATAATAATGCTTTTATTATTGCCTCTAGATAATATTTCCAACAATCCATATCGGTATTGCCTAGCTTGCCTTCCACGCCAAGTAGAGTCCCATCCGGACACGAGACGAAGTCTTCAATCCTGTATCTTCATAGTCTAACAGTCCGGCCAATGGAGATAGTCCGGCTGTCCAGAGACCCCCTAATCCAGGACTCCCACAGTAGTGATTTGCTTTATTATACTAACGGATCTTACCGAGTTTTCTATTGAGTTTTAAGTGGATGAAGTGTTCGAAGATTGAGGAGGTCTTGATCTGAGGAGAAGGAGAGGCAAGAGCTCAAGCTTGGGGATGCCCAAGGAACCCCAAGTAAATATTCAAGGAGACTCAAGCGTCTACGCTTGGGGATGCCCCGGAAGGCATCCCATCTTTCTTCAACAAGTATCGGTATGTATTCGGATTCGTTTCGTTCATGCGATATGTTCAAATCTTGGAGTGTCTTTTGCATTTAGTTTTCACTTTTATTTTACGCACCATACTGGTATGAGATAGTCTTTGGTTGATTTATAGAATGCTCATTGCACTTCACTTATATCTTTTGAGTATGGCTTTATAGAATGCTTCATGTGCTTCACTTATATCATTTGAAGTTTGGATTGCCTGTTTCTCTTCACATAGAAAACCGCCATTTATAGAATGCTCTTTTGCTTCACTTATATTTGTTAGAGCGTGGGCATATCTTTTGTAGAAAGAAATAAACTCTGTTGCTTCACTTATATTTATTTAGAGAGATTACAGGAATTGGTCATTCACATGGTTAGTCATAAAATCCTACATAAAACTTGTAGATCACTGAATATGATATGTTTGGTTCCTTGCAATAGTTTTGCGATATAAAGGTGGTGATATTAGAGCCATGCTAGTGGGTAGTTGTGAAATTGAGAAATACTTGTGTTGAGGTTTGCAAGTCCTGTAGCATGCACGTATGGTAAACGTTGTGTGACAAATTTGAAGCATGGGGTGTTCTTTGATTGCTTTCCTTATGAGTGGCGGTCAGGGACGAGCGATGGTCTTTTCCTACCAATCTACCCCCCTAGGGGCATGCGTAGTAGTACTTTGCTTCCAGGTCTAATAAACTTTTGCAATAAGTATATGAGTTCTTTATGACTAATGTTGAGTCCATGGATTATACGCACTCTCAGCCTTCCATCATTGCTAGCCTCTTCTGTATCGTGCATTGCCCTTTCTCACCTCGAGAGATGGTGCAAACTTCGCCGATGCATCCAAACACCGTGATACGATACGCTCTATCACACATAAACCTCCTTATATCTTCCTCAAAACAGCCACCATACCACCTGTCATGGCATTTCCATAGCCATTCCGAGATATATTGCCATGCAACTTCCATCATCATCATATACATGACTTGAGCATTTATTGTCATATTGCATTGCATGATCGTAAGATAGCTAGCATGATGTTTTCATGGCTTGTTCGTTTTTTGATGTCATTGCTACGCTAGATCATTGCACATCCCGGTACACCGCCGGAGGCATTCATATAGAGTCATATCTTTGTTCTAGTATTGAGTTGTAATATTGAGTTGTAAGTAAATAAAAGTGTGATGATCATCATTATTTGAACATTGTCCCATGTGAGGTTATCAAAACAAAAGAGGCCAAAGAAGCCCACAAAAAAACAAAAAAAACAAAAAAAAATGAGAGAAAAAGAGAGAAGGGACAATGTTACTATCCTTTTACCACACTTGTGCTTCAAAGTACCACCATGTTCTTCATATAGAGAGTCTCATTGAGTTATCACTTTCATATACTGGTGGGAATTTTCATTATAGAACTTAGATTGTATTTTCCGATGATGGGCTTCCTTAAATGTCCGAGATCTTCATGAGCAATCAAGTTGGATGCACACCCACTTAGTTTCATCTTGAGCTTTCATATACTTATAGCTCTAGTGCATCTATTGCATGGCAATCCCTACTCCTCACATTTACATCAATTGGTGGGCATCTCCATAGCCCGTTGATTAGCCATGTCGATGTGAGACTTTATCCTTTTTTGTCTTCTCCACACAAACTCCACCCATCATATTCTATTCCACCTATAGTGCTATGTCCATGGCTCACGTCATGTATTGCATGAGGGTTGAAAAGGCTGAAGCGCGTTAAAAAGTATGAACCAATTGCCCGGCTGGTCATCGGGTTTGTGCATGATGGGAGCATTTTGTGTGACGAAAATGAAGCATGGCCAAACTATATGATTTTCTAGGGATGAGCTTTCTTTGTCTATGTTATTTTGAGAGGACATGATTGCTTTATTAGTATGCTCGAAGTATTTTTCTACTATTAAAGAAGAATCGAACATCGTGATGGTTCGACCTCATCCCCATGTTATCGATACCTCAGGCTCATTCCACCCACGTAGGCACCCACGCCCGCTCATGCCCTTCCTCCACACGATTAAACGAATGCCGAAAAAATCAGGAAACAACCGCGACCCACGCACGCAACCTTCCACGTCCACGCCCTCTGTCCTCCGTCCCTCTCGCTCCTGATCCTCCCTCTCTATTTCGATCTCACAGAAAAATTGTTGCCGTTGCCGGCCACGCCCCCCGCCAACACACGGATCTGCCATGATGGCCTACCCTTCTCCATTGCCGTTTGACGCTCACCTAGCTCGCGGCGACCAGCTCCTATAAGCCGCCCATGTACAACCTACTCGCCGCCGCTTCAATGGAATACTACGATGCAGGGGAAGCTGGAGGGAGCCTGCGGCCGCCCAGATCGCGCAGCCGATGACCGGGTGGTATACGAGCGCAAGCTTGTGGGGCGGGTGTAGCCATGGAGGAGGGCAGACGGATGAGAAGGAGGCTGCTCATTGAGAGTGTGTAAGCCAAGGAAGAAGCCGGCCAGCTCGCCACCAGGGTATGTACGTCGTCCCTACCATACCGCCATGCCCCTGCGTCCTGGGTTGACACCATCCACCGAGACGATGCGAGGTGGTTCTCCATCTACGGGTTGCTCCGAGTGGTGAGGTAATGTCGCCTCCTGTCGATGACGATAGTGGCAGAGGAGGAAATGTTAGTGTTGCCGTCATCTCTTGCAGGCCCTCGCTGCTTCCTCGTTCTTCACCAGTCACCTTGGATGACAGGGACATGGCTCTCGTTGGTGGGGGAAACAGAGAGGCGGCGGGCCGAGCAGGCAGAGGGTGGTGGCCATAGGAGAAGCATCGGGCTTTTTTAACCACACTAGCAGCGTCAACTCCTTGGTGGTGAATGCAGCGGCGTCGGGTGTTACCAAGCTCCAGGACATGTGCCCAGGAGAAGATCTTCTTCGTAAGCATTCTTCCTCTCATGATCTCTCAAATTTTGGTTATGTATTTATGTTCCCGTTATATGCTTCGGATGGAGGTCGGCAGGTCATTCCTCCTGTCACTTCTTTTTGTCTTGTGAAGATTCTGTTCATAACCCCTGCTATGCTCTGTTAGTCTGTTGGTGTGTGTGTTAGTCTCATGGAGTAGCGGTGGAGACTCAATGACTGTGGTGCACCTGTTTTGTGTTGCATAGACAGCTTCACATTTTCTTCTCACATCGAGCATTGCTTTCAGTTGTTGCAACATCGGATGCTCATACATGCTTATGCTCCTTTGTATCTCCCTGTTGATACTTGATACATGATGCGTGCAGTCTTAGTGCATCAATTTCCCATGGCGTAATATTAGCTTATCTTTACTTTTGTTGTCACAAGAGGTCTTAGATTCGGGTGTACACTGACAACAAGATAGCTACTCATGTTTTAATCAAAGATTTTTCTTGCATAGCCGGTTCAGCCAAAAAAATTGTCCAAAGTTACTTTCATGTTCTTTGCACCCAGTTCATTTTAATATAAAAGCTTTCTTTTGGAGAACCTCTTATAAATCCCTCTCCTGATATATAATCAGTGGGTTCGATGACAGTAGGTTCATTTTAACCATGGTACTATACACTGAGAATTATTGCATCTATAAATTTTCCCCATGAATTGATAAAGAAATCCGTATATAGTTATATAAACAGTTAAAAGGCCTGATAGACAACTGCTCCTCTTTTTATTTAATTTTTCAAGTTTCTGGACAGAATATTCTGAAACCTGTTCGTGTTACCTGACATGTCTATGAATTTATGAAGAGATACGTACATGTATGAAGAGATTCATTATACTAACTGAAGAAGTTCCGAGCTATCATATAACTTGAACTATTGCAGATTTATTTATATAGTCCATGTTTTACTTTTTCCTTATTAATGAATGGAGTGGATTATGAGATCTCCTATTTCAATTAGTCTCTTGGTTGGTCAGCTTAAAGTAATTCATTTTATTATTCTAGCACGGTCAGTTTCTAGCATCAGCGGCCCTGTAGAGATCACGCAGGACTTTCGAACCCGCAAGCATTGCACTTGCCTTAGCCTCCACAGCGTCACAGAAACTTGGGATCGTCTGGCTGGTGGACAAAATGACCGTTCCTTCACCGTCCCATATGACCATACCATGGCCCCAACATTATCCTGTACGAAGCCACCATCTAGATTGAGTTTTTTTAACAAGCCCCTTTACGGTTTCTCCCATGAGCACTTCTGTCTTGATGGTGGAGTTGGGTGTCAGCTTGGCTCCTGGAACAAGGCTTGTTTGCCAAGCTGCTCTTGGTATTAGATAATGTCTAAATACGGATGTATCAAGGCACATTTTAGTATTAGATACATCAGTATCTAGACGAATCTAAGACAAGAATTTTAGGACGGAGGGAGTATTTCATTTGTTTGTTTATTTAATAAGTTTCGCTTTCATTTGATTCTTGGTTCAGTTTCGAGTCTGCCTTCTAGATGAGAGTAATTGAAATTGAGGTATAATATTTGGTTAATGATTGTAGTGTGAAGAAAGGTGGGCTTATGCTATTTCAATCTTCATCTCCGTGTATGAATCAGGAACAAATATAGTTCAAGTATTCTGAAGTGTGATGCGTTATTGTTGTTTCGTTCCTTTTTCAATTGTCTGCCACATAATTTTGTTTCAGGATCGTATGGTGAAATGTTAAGAGCCAGTTTCATTTGCAGGTATCAATACCAATAGTGTCAAGTGCAGACATATCGACGATTTTGTCTCTATAATAGCCTTCCAGAAGGGACTGCAATAAAAGATATTGGGAAAACATTACGTGGTGTGTAGATATGGAGTCAACTATGCATTGCTACTGCACTACTTTGACTGCACCAACCGAAATACGAAGGTACAATTTCTCCAGAATTCTACTAACACCGGGAGACTCAGCTTTTGCAATTGACTCTGCTCATCCAAGAGGCGGGCAACGAGATTAGATATTCGTTATCCAGAGGAGAGAACCATCACTCAACTGCCAAGCAAATATGAGCATGCACATCACAAGTTTACGAGTTCTAGATTTTACCTTTTAGCTAGCTACCTACCTTTATAACATGTATTGTAGCTACAACATGCAACGAAATGACTTCCTGGAGAACATGGAAAGGAATTATACCCCGCAAAAAAAACATGTAAAGGAAATATACTATATTTGATATCTTTTGAATTATATGCAAGATTCACAGGTTACATGTATAACGCCTACATCTCTTTAGTCAAAACATATATGTGTTATGTGTAAGCAATTGTTGTTCCTACAATATTTGTCAATTTTACATTATCCTGAACATGTCCTAAATAATTTGATTAGCTAACAATGGTGTAAGACAAATAATTTTAGTATTACTAAATGAAGTACCATCCCTACATCAAGACTGATACAATGCCCACATGAGGAACCTTCAACGAATGCAGCCCAGTTTAAGTCTTTTGCACTAGCACACTGTAGCTAGCTTTTTTTTGGATGTGCTATTATGTCCAACAGGGAAAACAAAATGCTAGAGCGAAAGTAAATCTTCAGAATTGAAATCACATATTGTCATGCCCAATGCATATTTCTAAAGTAGAATAATTGTTTTGTGTTCATATTTTTTTTATTCGGTGGCAACGCATGGGCATTCGGCTAGTATTGTCTTAATGTCAAATGATAGACTATTGTTTTGAATCACTCGTGTCTTAATATTCATGCCATGATTAGATTACATGATCAAGATTTTTCTAGGTAGCATTCCACATAAAAAATTATCTTTTTTATCATTTACCTACTAGAGGACGAGCAGAAATTAAGCTTGGGGATGCTGATACGTCTCCGTCGTATCTATAATTTTTGATTGTTCCGTGCCAATATTATACAACTTTCATATACTTTTGGCAACTTTTTATACTATTTTTGGGACTAACATATTGATCTAGTGCCCAGTGCCAGTTCCTGTTTGTTGCATGTTTTTTGTTTCACAGAAAATCCATATCAAACAGACTCCAAACGGGATAAAAACTAAGGAGATTTTTTGGAATATATGTGATTTTGGGGAAGAAGAATCAACACGAGACGATGCCCGAGGGGGCCACGAGGCAGGGGGCGTGCCCCAGGGGGTCAGGTGCGCCCTGGGCCCTCGTGGCCACCCCGTAAGGCGGTTGGTGCCCTTCTTTCGCCGCAAGAAAGCTAATATCCGGTTAGAGATCATGTCCAAAATTCAGCCCAATCGGAGTTACGAGTCTCCGGGAATTTAAGAAATGGTGAAAGGGCGGAATCAGGGACCGCAGAAACAGAGAGAGATAGAGAGACAGATCCAATCTCGGAGGGGCTCTCGCCCCTCCCATGCCATGGAGACCAAGGACCAGAGGGGAAACCCTTCTCCCATCTAGGTAGAAGGTCAACGAAGAAGAAGAAGAAGAAGAAGGAGGGGGGCTCTCTCCCCCTCGCTTCCGGTGGCGCCGGAGTCCACCGGGGCCATCATCGTCACCGCAATCTACACAAACAGCTTCACCGCCCTCATGACCAAATCTCCCCTCCCTCTATGCAGTGGTGTAACCCCTCTTTTACTCGCTGTAATCTCTACTTAAACATAGTGCTCAATGCTATATATTATTTCCAAGTGATGTATGGTTATCCTATGATGTTTGAGTAGATCCGTTTTGTCCTATGGGCTAATTGATGATCGTGATTGGTTTGAGTTGCATGTTTTATTATTGGTGTTGTCCTATGGTGCTCTTTGTGTCGTGAAAGCGTGAGGGATCCCCGTTGTAGGGTTTTCAATATGTTCACGATTTGCTTATGGTGGGTGGCGTGAGTGACAGAAGAACAGACCCAAGTAAGTAGGTTGTTTGCGTATGGGAGTAAAGGAGACTTGATGCCTTGTAATGCTATGGTTGGGTTTTACCTTAATGATCTTTAGTAGTTGCGGATGCTTGCTAGAGTTCCAATCATAAGTGCATATGATCCAAGAAGAGAAAGTATGTTAGCTTATGCCTCTCCCTCATATAAAATTGCAATAATGATTACCGGTCTAGTTATCGATTGCCTAGGGAAAAATAACTTTCTTGTGTGACAAAAAGCTCTCTACTAAAACTAACTTAGTTGTGTATTTATCTAAACAAACCCTACTTTTTATTGACATGCTCTTTATTATCTTTCAAACCTATCCAACAACACCTACAAAGTACGTCTAGGTTCATACTTGTTCTAGGTAAAGCGAATGTTAAAGCGTCCGTAGAGTTGTATCGGTGGTTGATAGAACTTGAGGGAATATTTGTTCTACCTTTAGCTCCTCGTTGGGTTCGATAGTCTTACTTATCGAAAGAGGCTACAATTGATCCCCTATACTTGTGGGTTATTAGTTGCCATCTGCCTTCTATATGCTTGCATCTTCGTTTGCTAAAAATCTATTGATATGGATCCCCATCCATTTGCTAATATTTTTAAAAGATCCAATCATGTTGAAACAATTGCTAATGAGTTGAGTGCACTAAATTATCTTTATGAAGTTTTGCTTGAGATTCGTGAATCTGAAAATTGCGATGAAGAAATTTATGATGTGATTCATGATAGCTCCTTGAATAAAAAGCATGATTGCAATGATTTTACTGTAAATTCTATTAATGCAAATTGTGCTAATAATACGCAAAACCCCAAGCTTGGGGATGCTAATTGTGCTATGTCCACTACTTATTGCAATGATCATGATTGGGGTGAGTCTTCAGATGATCTTAAAAATTTGCTTATGCCTCATGATGAATATGATATTGATAATTTTATTTGCCATAATATTGAAAGTGGGTTTGGAAGAGTGTCAACTTTAGGTATTAATAATCCCACTACTTTGGAGAATTATCGATCTTGTGAATTTTTTTATAAAAGTGGGTTTGGAGAGGTCGTGACTTTATTTGATGATAATCCCACAATACTGGAAGAGTGTCAACTTTGCATGCATGTGGATCATATAGAAAGTATGTTATGTGATATCTATATTGTTGAATTTGAATATGATCCCACATATAATTATTATGAGAGAGAAAAATATTGTGGTAGAAATTTTCATGTTGCTAAATTACCTCTCGTTATGTTGAGATTGCTATTATTTCTTTCTTATTCCTTGCATATGCAAAATATTGCTTGTCTTGATAATTTGTTTGCTTATAAAATTCATATGCATAGGAAGTATGTTAGACTTAAATGTGTTTGTCACATGTCTTATGTTTCTCTATTTGTGTTTCAACTATTATCTTTCATGCGAGCATCATTGAAATCTTATGCCTAGCTAGGGGCGTGAAAAATAGCGCTTGTTGGGAGGCAACCCAATGAATGAAATCTATTTTTGCTTCCTGTTCTTGAGTGTTATCACAATTATACTACTGTTGTGATTGTGTTTTTTGTGTTTTAATTAGTGTTTGTGCCAAGTAAACCCTTTAGGATCTTCTTGGGTGATAGTTGTTTGATCTTGCTGAAAAAATAGAAACTTTTGTGCTCGCAAAAACAATAAAGAGAAAACCCTAAGGATCCTGCGTATTGTCGATATTAGAAAACATGATCATCTCATACATCAACATATGTCACATCATCTATCTTGACCATATCACATCACAACATGCCCTGCAAAAACAAGATAAACGTCCTCTACTTTGTTGTCATAAGTTTTACGTGGCTGCTACAGGATTCTAGCAAGAACCGTCTTACCTACGGAAAACCACAACGGTGTTTCATCAAGTTTGTTGTTTTAACCTTCTTCAAGGACCGACCGTAGTCAAATTCCTTTCAACTAAAGTAGGAGAAATAGACACCCACCAGCCACATTTATGCAAAACTAGTTGCATGTCAGTCGGTGGAACCGGTCTCATGTGCGTGGACATGTAAGGTTGGTCCGGGCCGCTTCATACCACAATACCACCGAATCAAAATAAGACGTTGGTGGTAAGCAGTATGACTCACCGCCCACAACTCTTTGTGTTCTACTCGTGCATATCATCTATGCATAGACCTGGCTGGGATGCCACAATTAGGAAACGTTGCATGGAAAATAAAATTTTTAGTACACTCACGCAATGATGTATCCATGGAGATTCATAGCAACGAGTGGGAGAGTGTGTCTATGTACCCTCATAGACCATAAGCAAAAGCATTTAACAACGCGGTTGATGTAGTCGAACTTCTTCACGCTCCAACCGATCAAGTACCAAATGCACGGCACCTCTGCATTCTGCACACGTTCAACTCAGTGACGTCCTCCGCCTTCTTGATACGGCAAGACGATGAGGTAGTAGATGAGTTCTGACAGCACGACGACGTGGTGACGGTGATGGTGAAGTGATCTTCGTAGGGCTTTGCGTACGCACTACGAAAATATGACCAAGGTAGTAAATGGTGGATGGGGGCGCCGCACACAGCTAAGACAATGTTGTGTCCTTGTGTGGCACCTCCTCCCCATGTATATATAGGTGGGAGGGGAGGGGAGGCAGCCAGGCGTGCCCTAGGGCTGGCAGTCGGCCCCTAGGGCCCCTGCCTTGCCCTGCGCCCCCTGCCATATTTCCCTGAAGGGGAAAGGAAGGAAGAGGAGGGGGAGGAAAGGGGAGACCTAGTCTCCACTTCCCTTCTCCCCTATGTCCGGCCATCTATTGGGGCACACCAGCCCCTTGAGGGCTGGTGTGTTCCCTCATTTGGCCCATTAGGCCCATGGCTTTGTTGAGGGGGGGGGGGGGTACCCGGAACCCCTTCCGGTGACCCAACAAGTACCCGATATCACCCGGAACACTTCCGATCTCCAAATACCATCGTCCTATATATATCAATCTTTACCTCCCGACCATTTCGAGGCTCCTCGTCATGTCCATGATCTTATCTGGGACTCTAAACAACATTTGGTCACCAAATTATATAACTCAGATAACACTATATCGTTAACGAACATTATGCGTGTGGAACCTACGAGTTCGAGAACTATGTAGACATGACCGATACACCTCTCCGGTCAATAACCAATAGCGGAACCTGGATGCCCATATTGGCTCCTACATATTCTACGAAGATCTTTATTGGTCGAACCTTTATGACAACATAAGTAATTCCCTTTGTCCATCGGTATGTTACTTGCCCGCGATTCGATCGTCGTTATCTTCACACCTAGTTCAGTCTTGTTACCGGCAAGTCTCTTTACTCATTCATAATACATCATCGTGCAACTAACTCATTAGTCACTTTGCCTACAAGGCTTCTTATAATGTGTATTATCGAGAGGGCCCAGAGATACCTCTCTGATACTCGGAATGAAAAATCCTAATCTCGATCTATGCCAACTCAACAAACACCTTCGGAGATACCTATAGAGCATATTTATGATCACCCATTTACATTGTGACGTTTGATAGCACACAAGGTGTTCCTCCGGTAACCGGGAGTTGTATAATCTCATAGTCAGAGGAATATGTATTTGACATGAAGAAAGTAATAGGAATAAACTGAACGATCATTATGCTAAGCTAATGGATGGGTCTTCTCCATCACATCATTCTCCTAATGATGTGATCCCATTATCGAATGACAACACATGTCTATGGTTAGGAAACCTTAACCATCTTTGATCAATGAGCTAGTCTAGTAAAGGTTTACTAGGGACACGGTATTTGTTTATGTACATTCGCACGTGTACTTAAGTTTCCAATCAATACAATTCTAGCATGATAACAAACCTTTATCATGAATAAGGAAATATAAAATAACAACTTTATTATTGCCTCTAGGGCATATTTCCTTTAATATCTCCAGTCTCAAATGGAGGGGAGGAGTAGGAGAGTCTGGACTACTCGTCATGTTGGCCTAAGAATTCGGCCCCATGCAAATATCCCACTAGACCCCGACCTCACACTGGCCCCCCCCTCCGTTCCCAACTTCCACTGCCCACCCACCTCAGTTACCACAACCACCACAGCACATTGACAGACTTATGATAACCCACAAATACAAGGGATC